>NW_026973952.1:67500-70340 GCF_034640455.1 Diachasmimorpha longicaudata | reverse complement strand
ATTTTCAATGATGTCTTGGAACGTTGATGCTATTTTTGTTGGTATGCAAAAATAGCATCACAGAATTTTTAATTGAAAAAAATTATATTCATATATAATTGAATGCATAAAATTAAACTAAATTCTATATAACTAATTTATAATTTATCAGGTAACCGATATTATTAATTTTTAGTGATGACTTGAAAAGTTGATGCTATTTTTGTTGGTATGCAAAAATAGCATCACAGAATTTTTAATTGAAAAAAATATATATTCAGATATAATTGAATGCATAAAATTAAACTAAATTCTATACAACTGATTTATATTTTATCAAGTAACCGATATTATTAATTTTCAATGATGTCTTGGAACGTTGATGCTATTTTTGTTGGTATGCAAAAATAGCATCACAGAATTTTTAATTGAAAAAAATATATATTCAGATATAATTGAATGCATAAAATTAAACTAAATTCTATACAACTAATTTATATTTTATCAAGTAACCGATATTATTAATTTTCAGTGGTGTCTTGGAACGTTGATCCTATTTTTGTTGGTATGCAAAAATAGCATCACAGAATTTTTAATTAAAAAAAATATATATTCATATATAATTGAATGCATAAAATGAAACTAAATTCTATACAACTAATTTATATTTTATCAAGTAACCGACATTATTAATTTTCAATGATGTCTTGGAACGTTGATCCTATTTTTGTTGGTATGCAAAAATAGCATCACAGAATTTTTCATTGAAAAAAATATATATTCATATATAATTGAATCCATAAAATTAAACTAAATTCTATACAACTATTTTATAGTTTATCAAGTAACCGATATTATTAATTTTCAATGATGTCTTGGAACGTTGATGCTATTTTTGTTGGTATGCAAAAATAGCATCACAGAATTTTTAATTGAAAAAAATTATATTCATATATAATTGAATGCATAAAATTAAACTAAATTCTATATAACTAATTTATAATTTATCAGGTAACCGATATTATTAATTTTTAGTGATGACTTGAAAAGTTGATGCTATTTTTGTTGGTATGCAAAAATAGCATCACAGAATTTTTAATTGAAAAAAATATATATTCAGATATAATTGAATGCATAAAATTAAACTAAATTCTATACAACTGATTTATATTTTATCAAGTAACCGATATTATTAATTTTCAATGATGTCTTGGAACGTTGATGCTATTTTTGTTGGTATGCAAAAATAGCATCACAGAATTTTTAATTGAAAAAAATATATATTCAGATATAATTGAATGCATAAAATTAAACTAAATTCTATACAACTAATTTATATTTTATCAAGAAACCGATATTATTAATTTTCAGTGGTGTCTTGGAACGTTGATCCTATTTTTGTTGGTATGCAAAAATAGCATCACAGAATTTTTAATTAAAAAAAATATATATTCATATATAATTGAATGCATAAAATGAAACTAAATTCTATACAACTAATTTATATTTTATCAAGTAACCGACATTATTAATTTTCAATGATGTCTTGGAACGTTGATCCTATTTTTGTTGGTATGCAAAAATAGCATCACAGAATTTTTCATTGAAAAAAATATATATTCATATATAATTGAATGCCTAAAATAAAAATAAATTCTATACAACTAATTTATATTTTATCAAGTAACCGATATTATTAATTTTCAATGATGTCTTGGAACGTTGAATCTATTTTTGTTGGTATGCAAAAATAGCATCACAGAATTTTTCATTGAAAAAAATATATATTCATATATAATTGAATGCCTAAAATAAAAATAAATTCTATGTAACTAATTTATAATTTATCAAGTAACCGATATTATTAATTTTCAATGATGTCTTGGAACGTTGATCCTATTTTTGTTGGTATGCAAAAATAGCATCACAGAATTTTTCATTGAAAAAAATATATATTCATATATAATTGAATGCCTAAAATAAAAATAAATTCTATGTAACTAATTTATAATTTATCAAGTAACCGATATTATTAATTTTCAATGATGTCTTGGAACGTTGATCCTATTTTTGTTGGTATGCAAAAATAGCATCACAGAATTTTTCATTGAAAAAAATATATATTCATATATAATTGAATGCCTAAAATAAAAATAAATTCTATGTAACTAATTTATAATTTATCAAGTAACCGATATTATTAATTTTCAATGATGTCTTGGAACGTTGATCCTATTTTTGTTGGTATGCAAAAATAGCATCACAGAATTTTTCATTGAAAAAAATATATATTCATATATAATTGAATGCCTAAAATAAAAATAAATTCTATGTAACTAATTTATAATTTATCAAGTAACCGATATTATTAATTTTCAATGATGTCTTGGAACGTTGATCCTATTTTTGTTGGTATGCAAAAATAGCATCACAGAATTTTTCATTGAAAAAAATATATATTCATATATAATTGAATGCCTAAAATAAAAATAAATTCTATGTAACTAATTTATAATTTATCAAGTAACCGATATTATTAATTTTCAATGATGTCTTGGAACGTTGATCCTATTTTTGTTGGTATGCAAAAATAGCATCACAGAATTTTTCATTGAAAAAAATATATATTCATATATAATTGAATGCCTAAAATAAAAATAAATTCTATGTAACTAATTTATAATTTATCAAGTAACCGATATTATTAATTTTCAATGATGTCTTGGAACGTTGATGCTATTTTTGTTGGTATGCAAAAATAGCATCACAGAATTTTTCATTGAAAAAAATATATATTCATATATAATTGAATGCCTAAAATAAAAATAAATTCTATGTAACTAATTTATAATTTATCAAGT
>NW_026973952.1:37500-57500 GCF_034640455.1 Diachasmimorpha longicaudata | reverse complement strand
TTGCAATACCGGGCCTGAGGACATTCAAGAGGCATTGAATGTGATCATGGGGGCATCTTGAGAGTTATGAAAATTAATATGATTTTTTTAAAGGCGCAAAAGTAGGTAGAGACACTCATGGCGTTTCAACATCTTGAGAGTTATAAAAATTAATATAATTTTTTAAGCCCCCATTCGTAGTTCTTTTTGATTCGTATTGCTTTGCAATACCGGGCCTGAGGACATTTAAGAGGCATTGAATGTGATCATGGGGGCATCTTGAGAGTTATGAAAATTAATATGATTTTTTTAAAGGCGCAAAAGTAGGTAGAGACACTCATGGCTTTTCAACATCTTGAGAGTTATGAAAATTAATATAATTTTTTAAGCCCCCATTCGTAGTTCTTTTTGATTCGTATTGCTTTGCAATACCGGGCCTGAGGACATTCAAGAGGCATTGAATGTGATCATGGGGGCATCTTGAGAGTTATGAAAATTAATATGATTTTTTTAAAGGCGCAAAAGTAGGTAGAGACACTCATGGCTTTTCAACATCTTGAGAGTTATGAAAATTAATATAATTTTTTAAGCCCCCATTCGTAGTTCTTTTTGATTCGTATTGCTTTGCAATACCGGGCCTGAGGACATTCAAGAGGCATTGAATGTGATCATGGGGGCATCTTGAGAGTTATGAAAATTAATATGATTTTTTTAAAGGCGCAAAAGTAGGTAGAGACACTCATGGCTTTTCAACATCTTGAGAGTTATGAAAATTAATATAATTTTTTAAGCCCCCATTCGTAGTTCTTTTTGATTCGTATTGCTTTGCAATACCGGGCCTGAGGACATTCAAGAGGCATTGAATGTGATCATGGGGGCATCTTGAGAGTTATGAAAATTAATATGATTTTTTTAAAGGCGCAAAAGTAGGTAGAGACACTCATGGCGTTTCAACATCTTGAGAGTTATAAAAATTAATATAATTTTTTAAGCCCCCATTCGTAGTTCTTTTTGATTCGTATTGCTTTGCAATACCGGGCCTGAGGACATTTAAGAGGCATTGAATGTGATCATGGGGGCATCTTGAGAGTTATGAAAATTAATATGATTTTTTTAAAGGCGCAAAAGTAGGTAGAGACACTCATGGCTTTTCAACATCTTGAGAGTTATGAAAATTAATATAATTTTTTAAGCCCCCATTCGTAGTTCTTTTTGATTCGTATTGCTTTGCAATACCGGGCCTGAGGACATTCAAGAGGCATTGAATGTGATCATGGGGGCATCTTGAGAGTTATGAAAATTAATATGATTTTTTTAAAGGCGCAAAAGTAGGTAGAGACACTCATGGCTTTTCAACATCTTGAGAGTTATGAAAATTAATATAATTTTTTAAGCCCCCATTCGTAGTTCTTTTTGATTCGTATTGCTTTGCAATACCGGGCCTGAGGACATTCAAGAGGCATTGAATGTGATCATGGGGGCATCTTGAGAGTTATGAAAATTAATATGATTTTTTTAAAGGCGCAAAAGTAGGTAGAGACACTCATGGCTTTTCAACATCTTGAGAGTTATGAAAATTAATATAATTTTTTAAGCCCCCATTCGTAGTTCTTTTTGATTCGTATTGCTTTGCAATACCGGGCCTGAGGACATTCAAGAGGCATTGAATGTGATCATGGGGGCATCTTGAGAGTTATGAAAATTAATATGATTTTTTTAAAGGCGCAAAAGTAGGTAGAGACACTCATGGCGTTTCAACATCTTGAGAGTTATAAAAATTAATATAATTTTTTAAGCCCCCATTCGTAGTTCTTTTTGATTCGTATTGCTTTGCAATACCGGGCCTGAGGACATTTAAGAGGCATTGAATGTGATCATGGGGGCATCTTGAGAGTTATGAAAATTAATATGATTTTTTTAAAGGCGCAAAAGTAGGTAGAGACACTCATGGCTTTTCAACATCTTGAGAGTTATGAAAATTAATATAATTTTTTAAGCCCCCATTCGTAGTTCTTTTTGATTCGTATTGCTTTGCAATACCGGGCCTGAGGACATTCAAGAGGCATTGAATGTGATCATGGGGGCATCTTGAGAGTTATGAAAATTAATATGATTTTTTTAAAGGCGCAAAAGTAGGTAGAGACACTCATGGCTTTTCAACATCTTGAGAGTTATGAAAATTAATATAATTTTTTAAGCCCCCATTCGTAGTTCTTTTTGATTCGTATTGCTTTGCAATACCGGGCCTGAGGACATTCAAGAGGCATTGAATGTGATCATGGGGGCATCTTGAGAGTTATGAAAATTAATATGATTTTTTTAAAGGCGCAAAAGTAGGTAGAGACACTCATGGCTTTTCAACATCTTGAGAGTTATGAAAATTAATATAATTTTTTAAGCCCCCATTCGTAGTTCTTTTTGATTCGTATTGCTTTGCAATACCGGGCCTGAGGACATTCAAGAGGCATTGAATGTGATCATGGGGGCATCTTGAGAGTTATGAAAATTAATATGATTTTTTTAAAGGCGCAAAAGTAGGTAGAGACACTCATGGCGTTTCAACATCTTGAGAGTTATAAAAATTAATATAATTTTTTAAGCCCCCATTCGTAGTTCTTTTTGATTCGTATTGCTTTGCAATACCGGGCCTGAGGACATTTAAGAGGCATTGAATGTGATCATGGGGGCATCTTGAGAGTTATGAAAATTAATATGATTTTTTTAAAGGCGCAAAAGTAGGTAGAGACACTCATGGCTTTTCAACATCTTGAGAGTTATGAAAATTAATATAATTTTTTAAGCCCCCATTCGTAGTTCTTTTTGATTCGTATTGCTTTGCAATACCGGGCCTGAGGACATTCAAGAGGCATTGAATGTGATCATGGGGGCATCTTGAGAGTTATGAAAATTAATATGATTTTTTTAAAGGCGCAAAAGTAGGTAGAGACACTCATGGCTTTTCAACATCTTGAGAGTTATGAAAATTAATATAATTTTTTAAGCCCCCATTCGTAGTTCTTTTTGATTCGTATTGCTTTGCAATACCGGGCCTGAGGACATTCAAGAGACATTGAATTTTTCTTTCAAGAAACAGCAAAGCAATACGAATCAAAAAGAACTACGAATGGGGACTTAGAATAATTTTTCATTTTTCCCAACTTTGAAAATAATCACTTGAAAAAAATCTTAGAATCCAAAGAATAGTATACTTGATCGTTCTACAAGTCGAAAATTGGAAAAATAAGTGATATTTTTGCTTGATGCTATTTTTGTCGGTATGCAAAATCGTTGTCAAGATTCTCAAACCTTAAAATCAGGCCAGCCGGCAATTGGCGGGTGAAAATTTCAATCAATTCCCATTCCTCACATCAAACTATGCATATAACAATAGCTTTTATGCTGAATGACGGCTATCCGGCTGTCCCTATCCAAAAATTGAGAAATCCATAAGTGTCCCTACCTACTTTGCGCCGAAGCAATACGAATCAAAAAGAACTACGAATGGGGACTTAGAATAATTTTTCATTTTTCCCAACTTTGAAAATAATCACTTGAAAAAAATCTTAGAATCCAAAGAATAGTATACTTGATCGTTCTACAAGTCGAAAATTGGAAAAATAAGTGATATTTTTGCTTGATGCTATTTTTGTCGGTATGCAAAATCGTTGTCAAGATTCTCAAACCTTAAAATCAGGCCAGCCGGCAATTGGCGGGTGAAAATTTCAATCAATTCCCATTCCTCATATCAAACTATGCATATAACAATAGCTTTTATGCTGAATGACGGCTATCCGGCTGTCCCTATCCAAAAATTGAGAAATCCATAAGTGTCCCTACCTACTTTGCGCCGAAGCAATACGAATCAAAAAGAACTACGAATGGGGACTTAGAATAATTTTTCATTTTTCCCAACTTTGAAAATAATCACTTGAAAAAAATCTTAGAATCCAAAGAATAGTATACTTGATCGTTCTACAAGTCGAAAATTGGAAAAATAAGTGATATTTTTGCTTGATGCTATTTTTGTCGGTATGCAAAATCGTTGTCAAGATTCTCAAACCTTAAAATCAGGCCAGCCGGCAATTGGCGGGTGAAAATTTCAATCAATTCCCATTCCTCACATCAAACTATGCATATAACAATAGCTTTTATGCTGAATGACGGCTATCCGGCTGTCCCTATCCAAAAATTGAGAAATCCATAAGTGTCCCTACCTACTTTGCGCCGAAGCAATACGAATCAAAAAGAACTACGAATGGGGACTTAGAATAATTTTTCATTTTTCCCAACTTTGAAAATAATCACTTGAAAAAAATCTTAGAATCCAAAGAATAGTATACTTGATCGTTCTACAAGTCGAAAATTGGAAAAATAAGTGATATTTTTGCTTGATGCTATTTTTGTCGGTATGCAAAATCGTTGTCAAGATTCTCAAACCTTAAAATCAGGCCAGCCGGCAATTGGCGGGTGAAAATTTCAATCAATTCCCATTCCTCACATCAAACTATGCATATAACAATAGCTTTTATGCTGAATGACGGCTATCCGGCTGTCCCTATCCAAAAATTGAGAAATCCATAAGTGTCCCTACCTACTTTGCGCCGAAGCAATACGAATCAAAAAGAACTACGAATGGGGACTTAGAATAATTTTTCATTTTTCCCAACTTTGAAAATAATCACTTGAAAAAAATCTTAGAATCCAAAGAATAGTATACTTGATCGTTCTACAAGTCGAAAATTGGAAAAATAAGTGATATTTTTGCTTGATGCTATTTTTGTCGGTATGCAAAATCGTTGTCAAGATTCTCAAACCTTAAAATCAGGCCAGCCGGCAATTGGCGGGTGAAAATTTCAATCAATTCCCATTCCTCATATCAAACTATGCATATAACAATAGCTTTTATGCTGAATGACGGCTATCCGGCTGTCCCTATCCAAAAATTGAGAAATCCATAAGTGTCCCTACCTACTTTGCGCCGAAGCAATACGAATCAAAAAGAACTACGAATGGGGACTTAGAATAATTTTTCATTTTTCCCAACTTTGAAAATAATCACTTGAAAAAAATCTTAGAATCCAAAGAATAGTATACTTGATCGTTCTACAAGTCGAAAATTGGAAAAATAAGTGATATTTTTGCTTGATGCTATTTTTGTCGGTATGCAAAATCGTTGTCAAGATTCTCAAACCTTAAAATCAGGCCAGCCGGCAATTGGCGGGTGAAAATTTCAATCAATTCCCATTCCTCATATCAAACTATGCATATAACAATAGCTTTTATGCTGAATGACGGCTATCCGGCTGTCCCTATCCAAAAATTGAGAAATCCATAAGTGTCCCTACCTACTTTGCGCCGAAGCAATACGAATCAAAAAGAACTACGAATGGGGACTTAGAATAATTTTTCATTTTTCCCAACTTTGAAAATAATCACTTGAAAAAAATCTTAGAATCCAAAGAATAGTATACTTGATCGTTCTACAAGTCGAAAATTGGAAAAATAAGTGATATTTTTGCTTGATGCTATTTTTGTCGGTATGCAAAATCGTTGTCAAGATTCTCAAACCTTAAAATCAGGCCAGCCGGCAATTGGCGGGTGAAAATTTCAATCAATTCCCATTCCTCATATCAAACTATGCATATAACAATAGCTTTTATGCTGAATGACGGCTATCCGGCTGTCCCTATCCAAAAATTGAGAAATCCATAAGTGTCCCTACCTACTTTGCGCCGAAGCAATACGAATCAAAAAGAACTACGAATGGGGACTTAGAATAATTTTTCATTTTTCCCAACTTTGAAAATAATCACTTGAAAAAAATCTTAGAATCCAAAGAATAGTATACTTGATCGTTCTACAAGTCGAAAATTGGAAAAATAAGTGATATTTTTGCTTGATGCTATTTTTGTCGGTATGCAAAATCGTTGTCAAGATTCTCAAACCTTAAAATCAGGCCAGCCGGCAATTGGCGGGTGAAAATTTCAATCAATTCCCATTCCTCATATCAAACTATGCATATAACAATAGCTTTTATGCTGAATGACGGCTATCCGGCTGTCCCTATCCAAAAATTGAGAAATCCATAAGTGTCCCTACCTACTTTGCGCCGAAGCAATACGAATCAAAAAGAACTACGAATGGGGACTTAGAATAATTTTTCATTTTTCCCAACTTTGAAAATAATCACTTGAAAAAAAACTTAGAATCCAAAGAATAGTATACTTGATCGTTCTACAAGTCGAAAATTGGAAAAATAAGTGATATTTTTGCTTGATGCTATTTTTGTCGGTATGCAAAAATAGCATCACAGAATTTTTAATTGAAAAAAATTATATTCATATATAAGTGAATGCATAAAATTAAACTAAATTCTATATAACTAATTTATAATTTATCAGGTAACCGATATTATTAATTTTTAGTGATGACTTGAAAAGTTGATGCTATTTTTGTTGGTATGCAAAAATAGCATCACAGAATTTTTAATTGAAAAAAATATATATTCATATATAATTGAATGCATAAAATGAAACTAAATTCTATACAACTAATTTATATTTTATCAAGTAACCGATATTATTAATTTTCAATGATGTCTTGGAACGTTGATCCTATTTTTGTTGGTATGCAAAAATAGCATCACAGAATTTTTCATTGAAAAAAATATATATTCATATATAATTGAATGCCTAAAATAAAAATAAATTCTATACAACTAATTTATATTTTATCAAGTAACCGATATTATTAATTTTCAATGATGTCTTGGAACGTTGATGCTATTTTTGTTGGTATGCAAAAATAGCATCACAGAATTTTTCATTGAAAAAAATATATATTCATATATAATTGAATGCCTAAAATAAAAATAAATTCTATGTAACTAATTTATAATTTATCAAGTAACCGATATTATTAATTTTCAATGATGTCTTGGAACGTTGATCCTATTTTTGTTGGTATGCAAAAATAGCATCACAGAATTTTTCATTGAAAAAAATATATATTCATATATAATTGAATGCCTAAAATAAAAATAAATTCTATGTAACTAATTTATAATTTATCAAGTAACCGATATTATTAATTTTCAATGATGTCTTGGAACGTTGATCCTATTTTTGTTGGTATGCAAAAATAGCATCACAGAATTTTTCATTGAAAAAAATATATATTCATATATAATTGAATCCATAAAATTAAACTAAATTCTATACAACTATTTTATAGTTTATCAAGTAACCGATATTATTAATTTTCAATGATGTCTTGGAACGTTGATGCTATTTTTGTTGGTATGCAAAAATAGCATCACAGAATTTTTAATTGAAAAAAATTATATTCATATATAATTGAATGCATAAAATTAAACTAAATTCTATATAACTAATTTATAATTTATCAGGTAACCGATATTATTAATTTTTAGTGATGACTTGAAAAGTTGATGCTATTTTTGTTGGTATGCAAAAATAGCATCACAGAATTTTTAATTGAAAAAAATATATATTCAGATATAATTGAATGCATAAAATTAAACTAAATTCTATACAACTGATTTATATTTTATCAAGTAACCGATATTATTAATTTTCAATGATGTCTTGGAACGTTGATGCTATTTTTGTTGGTATGCAAAAATAGCATCACAGAATTTTTAATTGAAAAAAATATATATTCAGATATAATTGAATGCATAAAATTAAACTAAATTCTATACAACTAATTTATATTTTATCAAGTAACCGATATTATTAATTTTCAGTGGTGTCTTGGAACGTTGATCCTATTTTTGTTGGTATGCAAAAATAGCATCACAGAATTTTTAATTAAAAAAAATATATATTCATATATAATTGAATGCATAAAATGAAACTAAATTCTATACAACTAATTTATATTTTATCAAGTAACCGACATTATTAATTTTCAATGATGTCTTGGAACGTTGATCCTATTTTTGTTGGTATGCAAAAATAGCATCACAGAATTTTTCATTGAAAAAAATATATATTCATATATAATTGAATCCATAAAATTAAACTAAATTCTATACAACTATTTTATAGTTTATCAAGTAACCGATATTATTAATTTTCAATGATGTCTTGGAACGTTGATGCTATTTTTGTTGGTATGCAAAAATAGCATCACAGAATTTTTAATTGAAAAAAATTATATTCATATATAATTGAATGCATAAAATTAAACTAAATTCTATATAACTAATTTATAATTTATCAGGTAACCGATATTATTAATTTTTAGTGATGACTTGAAAAGTTGATGCTATTTTTGTTGGTATGCAAAAATAGCATCACAGAATTTTTAATTGAAAAAAATATATATTCAGATATAATTGAATGCATAAAATTAAACTAAATTCTATACAACTGATTTATATTTTATCAAGTAACCGATATTATTAATTTTCAATGATGTCTTGGAACGTTGATGCTATTTTTGTTGGTATGCAAAAATAGCATCACAGAATTTTTAATTGAAAAAAATATATATTCAGATATAATTGAATGCATAAAATTAAACTAAATTCTATACAACTAATTTATATTTTATCAAGAAACCGATATTATTAATTTTCAGTGGTGTCTTGGAACGTTGATCCTATTTTTGTTGGTATGCAAAAATAGCATCACAGAATTTTTAATTAAAAAAAATATATATTCATATATAATTGAATGCATAAAATGAAACTAAATTCTATACAACTAATTTATATTTTATCAAGTAACCGACATTATTAATTTTCAATGATGTCTTGGAACGTTGATCCTATTTTTGTTGGTATGCAAAAATAGCATCACAGAATTTTTCATTGAAAAAAATATATCACTTATCACTTATCATATTTAGACGGTCCTGTCCGGAGGTGCAATCAGCCTCTCGGCCATTTTACACCCTGCCTTCAGGCAGCCGTCTAGTCGCTGGTATCGAGTATTTGTGCCCTACGAGCTAACTCATAGAGCCCCTTGATCCCGTCCCTGTCGACACGTATATCTATGCAAGTAGACCCGAAGACATTCCATCTGGCTTCATCGAGTCCGCTGCATCTTGTGCATAGGTGAAGAGGATCCTCCTCTGTCAACCCGCATCTTTTGCATAGGGGGTCAGTCCCCTTACCTATCCTTGATAAGTACAGAGCCAGGGGCCAGTGTCCAGTGATAAGCCCCACTATAGTACGGAGCTTAACCCTGTTTAGGCCCAACAGGGTCTCTGCCAACTTCCTAGTGGGTTCTCCTAGGAGGGATTTCGTGTGCTTGGCACCCGTCTCCGAGTCCCATCTCTCCACGACCCTCCTATCCGCACGTTCCTTGACCAGGACCTTCACAAAATCGGTGTGCACGCCTACGTGCTCCACCTCCCCCTGAAAGCCCCTGCAACTACCGTTCTTTGCTAGCTCATCGGCTTTTTCGTTGCCTTTGATGCCAGCGTGGCCCGGAATCCAGGCCACCTCGAGCCGATTATTTACGGCAATTTCCTCCATCAGCTCGACGCATTCACTCACCAGTTTAGAACAACACTCATACCTGAGTATTGCCCTAAGCGCGCGCCTGCTATCTGAGTAGATGAAGATCTTTTTGCCCCTGTCCCCTCTCTCCAGGATCATCCTGGCGCAGGCTCTTAGGGCAGCTAGCTCAGTCTGGAGCACGGTTGCGTGTGAGTCCAGCCCAATGGTCCTCGCTATTGCGGGCCCCTCTGACCAGACCCCCGCACCTGCCCGTCCGCTCACCCGTGATCCGTCCGTATACCAGACTAGTCCACGGGGCGGCACCCAGTCCGCATCCTTTCCTGACGGGGTTTCCCCCCGTCCGAGATTGACCGAGAACTTTCTACGAAAGTGCCATCGGGGTCTGCAGGCGTCAGCACCGCGCGACAGTAGCTCTTCCAGCTCTCCGTCCGCGCGGAGGACACTAGCATGCCCATTCCTAGCACCTTTCCATGTTCCCTGTAGCCGCAGCCTTGCGGCCGCTCTTGTTGCCTCCTCCCTTATAATTAGGTGTGGAGGTTGCATAAAGAGCAGAGCCTCCAACGCTGAGCTGGGGGTCGTTCTGAGGGCCCCTGTTATGCCCAGCATCGCAAGCCTGCCTATTTTGTCCACCGCTTTCCTGTGGCAGGCCTTGTTCAGGGCTGTCCACCACACTGCGGCTGCGTATGTTAGCTGTGGGGTCATAATGGCCGTGTAGATCCATTTGACCATCTTCGGCCTTAGACCCCATGTGCTTCCAAACATTCGCCTGCATGCCCAGTATGTCATGGTGACCTTGCTAGTCTGCATGGCGATGTGCTTTTTCCAGCTGAGCTTCTCGTCGAGCCAAATACCTAGGTATTTGACCTCACTCGAGAATTCCAGCATTGTGTTATAAATGGAGGGAGCTTTAACAGCACCCCTCCTTCTACGTGTGAAGTGCACCATCTCCGTTTTGCCTGGGTTTACCCTTAGGCCCTTCGATGTGCACCACTGCTGAACATAGTCCAGCGCCTTTTGCATCTTGCTGTGTAGCATGCCCGTGTTCCTGCTAGTTACCAGCAGTGCCACATCATCTGCATATGCGACTGTCCTTACCCCCAGTTCCTCGAGTCCAGTGAGGAGGCCGTCAACAACGAGGAGCCATAGCAGAGGAGAGATAACCCCCCCCTGCGGGCAGCCCCTCCCTGCCGCAGCCCTTACCTCACTGTCCCCAAGGGTGGAGTGGACAACTCTTGATCGGAGCATGGCGGCTATCCATTTGATGATCGAATCCTCGATCCCAAACGCTGCCGCAGCTTTCTCCATTGTATCAAAGGCGGTATTGTCGAAGGCCCCTTCGATGTCTATAAAGACGCCAAGGGTGTCCTCCCCCCTTTCCTTCGCATTTTCTATTGTGCCTACCAAGTGGTGCAGCGCAGTCTCAGTCGATCTGCCAGCTTGGTAAGCATGTTGTGAGGGGCATATCTGATTAATTCTCAGTGCCCCCTCCTTAATGTGCCTATCGACCAGCCTTTCCAGCGTCTTCAGTAAGAAGGAGCTCAGGCTGATCGGTCTGTAGGCTTTCGCGTTGTCGTAGCTGCATTTACCCGGTTTGGGGATAAAGACAACCCTGACTTCCCGCCACCTGCCTGGCACATAGCCCAATGCTAGGCAGGCCCTGAATGCCGGTATCAGTCTGCGCAGGAGCAATGGCCCCCCTCTTCGCAAGAGGGCCGGATGTATCCCATCCGGACCTGGACTCTTGTACATTTCGAAGGAGTCCACCGCCCATTGCAGCCTGTCCAGCGTTACTATTCGTGCGGCTAGCTCCCAGTCGGGATTGCCGCTTCCTGTTCGCTTCCAGTCCACTTCCAGGCACTCTCCTGGAAGCTCAATAATAGAGTCCGGGAAATGCGCGCGAACCAGATGCTCAAGGACCTCTCGCGGTTCTGTGATGGTCTCTCCGCTTTCCAGCGTGATTCCACCCAGCCGTTGTGAAGGGCCCCCCGAGAAGACCCTGCGAAGCCTGGAGATGCCTGAAAGCGCCTCCAGTTCCTCACAGTATGTCCTCCAGGTGAGCTCCTTTGATCGTTTTATGAGCCTCTTGTACTCTCTCTGCACATTTCTGTACAGAGTCCAGTCTTCGGCCCTCTTCGATTTGTGCGCTCGGTTTCCGAGCCTCCTGGACTGGCTTCTCAGCCTGTCCAACTCACGGCTCCACCAAGGCACTTTTTTACCCTTCCTGCAACGTCTAGCCGGGCATGCCGTCTCAAAAGACTCAGTTAGGGCAACGTGGATTCTTTCCACCTCGTCCTCTAACCGGTCCTCCCTGCAGGGCCTGACGCGTCCAACCCCGAGCCTTTCCTCCAGGTTCCTCTCGAAGGAGTCCCAGTCGGTGGCCCTTGGGTTTCTGCGCAGGCGGTCCTGCTGCGGTTGGGCACAGCCCTCTATGCTAAATCTGATGCGTCGATGGTCAGAGAGTGTGTCCTCCCGGTCCACCCTCCAGTCCCTGCATCGCCTCGCCAGCCGGCGGGTGCACATGGTTACGTCAATGATACATTGACAGCGAGAAGTGACGAACGTGGGCCTCGAGCCCCTGTTTAGGATCTCCAGGTCCACGTCTGCCATAAATTCCAGGAGAGCAGTGCCCCTGTCATTACATCTTTCGCTGCCCCACACCACGTTCTGCGCGTTTGCGTCACAGCCTATGATGAGTGGCAACTTTCTAGCTCTGCAGTGATTCACCAGATCACGCAGCTCATTGGTAGGTGGTGGTGTCGGCGAGTCATGTGGGAAGTAAGCCGAGCAGAAAACTATGTCCTCCGCACCGGCCTCCCCCCGAAGTCTCACGACAACCGCCACCAAGTCTCTGTGGCAGAAGTTGGCCATTCCCCTAGCTCCGCACGCTCTTTTGACAGCAATGCAGGCCCTGGGGCCCAGGTCGCCCCGAGCATAGAATAGCTCCACCTCGCCTCCAGATAGGCCTTTTACCGAGCCACCGTGTTGCCAGGGCTCTTGTATGAGGCATATGTCTGTATGCTCTACTGCTAGGCTGCGACTCAGCAGGGCAGTCGCAGCCTTGCAGTGCTGCAAGTTAATCTGGGAGCAGTGGACTAGCAGAGAGCCTAAGCCGTCTCCCTGCATATTGCCCTCTGCTCCTTCCCCCCTTATCCCCCTGGCCATTGGTGGGCCGTTAGGCAGGGTCGCCTGGTGGCGCCCTAACCTGCCCTGAGTGGGATGAGCCCGGCAGGGCCCAGTTGAGGGTCCCTTGAGACCCCCTCCCAGTTCCCGCCGCGCCCCCTCTCACCAGAGGCGGCCTTCCTCTTCGGCCCTTCGTGCGCCCGCTCAGCGGAGGCCTTGCAGGGGCAAGGGGGTCCCTCTGTAAGAGGGAGCCTTCCTCGCTCTCCTTTTCCTTCCCCTCCTGGGCGCCTTCCCCGGCAGTTCCTGGGGCACTCACCGAGCCACTAGGACCCTTAGGCGCTCCCTCCTGCCCTCCCCCCTCCCCTGCGATCCCTGACTCCCCTTGGTCGGCGATCACTTTCCCCGGGCCTGGCTGCGCCTGGGGCGCCTTTCCCCCCGCCGCTCTCCGCTGGGTCTCGTAGAAACGAGCCCGGCCGAGGCAGTAGAAAGGGGCCATCCCCATGCCCTTCAGGGCCTCCAGAGATTTGGGGTCAACACCCAACACCAGGTTGAGCCCCTCCTCCCCACTCCGGCAGTCCCAGACCCTCCACTTGCCTGTGGTGAGGGCCCTGTTCTGCTTTCTCAACCTCTCAAGAGCCACAGCCGCTCCCACGGGTTTTCCCGGGAGAAAGGCTGTGACTCTGATCAGTTTTTGGAGCGCTTCCTTATCCATCATGATAAGGGAGGCCCCTTCCCAGGGTGCCAGGGTGGGCACCACGGACTTCAGCCACTCTCTTGACTGACCGTCCGTGCATGCCACCCACAGCACGCCATCGTCAAACCAGTGGCCGTCAAAGCTCGGGAGCTGACCTTCCATGTCAGTCTCAAACAGTGACGCCACTAGCGCCTCCTGAACCAGGTCGGCTTGCTCCCTCGTCAGAGACAGCTCAGGATGGCCAGTTGGCACTAAGGCCACCCTGCCGCCACCCTTCGCCGCCTCTCTGAAGGAGGTTGCCCCCAGTCCTTCCATGGCCCTCAACTTTTTCGTGGGCATGGCCACATCGGGGGGAGTGGATCCTGAGGACCTGGGCCTCTTGGGCCCTGTCCCCTGTTCCTCCTTATCCCTGGACGCGGTCTCTACCTGCGGAGATTGCTGATCCCGCGAGGCATCGGCTTTCAGCCTAGCCTGGCGGGCCCGGCGCTTCTCCGCACCCGTCCTACCCCTTCTCTTCCTCCCCTGGGTAGGGTCAGCGACAGCGGGCCCACCACTGGTGGGCCCCTCTGAGGCTGGCTCCTCCACAACTTCCATTTGGATCAGCGCTTGTTCCCCTTCCGGGGCCCTAGTGCTGATCGTGCTCTCCTCCGACCTACAAGCCTCTGCCGTTCCCTCAGAGAGGGCACCGTCATCGGCGTTAAAATTTTTATTATTAGTTGGGTCCATGTTAATCCCACGAGTGACCAGGAAAAGAAGGTCCACCCCCGCAGAGCCTGGATGCGGAGGTAAGGCATGCATACAATGGGGTGCTGCCTGGTTCCCCAAGGGTATCGTTTGCGACACTGTTCCCCAGTGTCATTCAGCCCTCGGCACGATAACTTCCACCTTAGCTTGGGGAGTCTGGTCCGCGGCGATGCCTTGGGTCTTCCTGACGGGTTTTTACTTCCGTAGGTCGACGTTATAGCTGTCGCTGGCCGGGTACTGAAGTGTGCCCCAGGATCCTGGAGTCAGGTGCTGTTGTTCAGCCTCCTTTCTCCGTTCCCGAGGTGCCACTCTTTCTCCGGCCGTCCCCCTATCCGCCACCTGGGGACGCGCTCAGTTGGTGACTCATACCGTCCCCTTCGTCTCGTTTATAGAGCACGTCCGGGGCTGAGAAAAAAAAAAAAAAAAAATATATATTCATATATAATTGAATGCCTAAAATAAAAATAAATTCTATACAACTAATTTATATTTTATCAAGTAACCGATATTATTAATTTTCAATGATGTCTTGGAACGTTGAATCTATTTTTGTTGGTATGCAAAAATAGCATCACAGAATTTTTCATTGAAAAAAATATATATTCATATATAATTGAATGCCTAAAATAAAAATAAATTCTATGTAACTAATTTATAATTTATCAAGTAACCGATATTATTAATTTTCAATGATGTCTTGGAACGTTGATCCTATTTTTGTTGGTATGCAAAAATAGCATCACAGAATTTTTCATTGAAAAAAATATATATTCATATATAATTGAATGCCTAAAATAAAAATAAATTCTATGTAACTAATTTATAATTTATCAAGTAACCGATATTATTAATTTTCAATGATGTCTTGGAACGTTGATCCTATTTTTGTTGGTATGCAAAAATAGCATCACAGAATTTTTCATTGAAAAAAATATATATTCATATATAATTGAATGCCTAAAATAAAAATAAATTCTATGTAACTAATTTATAATTTATCAAGTAACCGATATTATTAATTTTCAATGATGTCTTGGAACGTTGATCCTATTTTTGTTGGTATGCAAAAATAGCATCACAGAATTTTTCATTGAAAAAAATATATATTCATATATAATTGAATGCCTAAAATAAAAATAAATTCTATGTAACTAATTTATAATTTATCAAGTAACCGATATTATTAATTTTCAATGATGTCTTGGAACGTTGATCCTATTTTTGTTGGTATGCAAAAATAGCATCACAGAATTTTTCATTGAAAAAAATATATATTCATATATAATTGAATGCCTAAAATAAAAATAAATTCTATGTAACTAATTTATAATTTATCAAGTAACCGATATTATTAATTTTCAATTGTTGAGTTTAGACTAGTTTAAATTCAATTCATACTTCGCGCCTATTAATATTGGCAACACTTAATTTCACTTTATTTTTCATTCTATTATTTTGGCCAAATCTTTTGCCTCACCTCTCTCTAACTCTGCTTGTAATATCCGCTTTATACATACGCTTTATTGAACATTAAATTCTAATCCAATTATAATTAATCTCGTGCTGTTAATCATTTCACCATACCTGGCTACCTGCACTCTGCTCCTCCTAGTTTAACAGGTTATGTGCCCAGGCAGCAATATTTTACATAAAATTATATAAAGAAAGGTGATTTAGATTGGAGCGCTGAAAGTGAGGTTATCAGTGAGCACGTGCATCAAATTGAGTAAAATTATGCATTCAACAAATGTAGTCGGTTCTACACGAATTGAGGTTCTCATGAAAGACAACTACGATTCATGGTGCGTTCAAGTCGAGGCGTTATTAGTAAAAAACGATGGTTGGGGATATGTAAGTGGTGAAATACCAAAGCCGGCGGCCGACACAACTATTCAAACACGTGCAGCGGAGATCAAGCAATGGGAAATTGCAGACAAAAAGGCCAAGGCTGACCTTATCTTATCCATTACACCCAGCATAGCCAAGAGAGTTGGAAAATTGGCTACTTCGAGGGAAGTGTGGACGGCCCTCAATGAGACCTTTGCATCAACTGGACCAATTCGAAAAAATGCTCTCCTCAACGGTATCACTTTAACAAAGATGTCTGAAGGTGATGATATGCATGATCATTTGAATCTTTTCTTTGACACTCTAACCAAACTAGAAGCCATGGATTTCCATATACCTGGTGATCTTGTGACTATACTATTGCTTAACAGTCTTCCAGATGACTTTGAGGATTTCGCTGCTAACATTAGGTATCGCGATGATCTACCCTCAGCAGAAAAATGCAGAATCAAGATTCAAGATGAACACGATCGAAGACGAGCTATTGATAAACGAGGAGAGCAGGCAATGATCGCAGCAAGAAAGTTTTATGGGAACAAGTCCAGGGGTGGCTATCAAGGAGGATCTTCAAGGGGGAGAGGCTTCCCATTCAGATGTAGTAGATGCGGTGAACCTGGCCACAAGGCGGCTGAGTGCTCTACTCGCGAAGGACAACCATCACTACAGACCACACAGAGAGGTCCAGACTCCGGTAGACATCGAGAAAGAGCTCATGTGGCCGAAGAGTCGTACCTCACAACAATCGAGTTTCTCGGAGAGGAGACTCTCACCAAGTTATCCAAAGTTGAGGAAGCTTATCGGGCGGATGTCAACGCCGATTCGTCAAGGTGGTGTCTGGACAGCGGGTGCACTGCTCACTCATGCCGAGATAAGTCTCTTTTTGATGACTGGAAGCCAACCGATGACATCAAGCTGAATCTAGCGAGTAATAAGTCAACAACGGTGCAGGCGATGGGGAAGGTCCGTCTCCCCGTAACCGACGGACAAGATATCAGGTCAGTACACTTAGAGAACACATTGTACGTCCCTGATTTGCGCGTGAACTTAATGTCCGTAGGAAAAATCACTAAACGGGGAGATCGAGAGGTGGTCTTCAGGAAGGAAGGAGCAGTGGTCCGAGATCTTCAGGGTGAAGTCAAGTTCATAGCTGATAGAGTTGGAGATCTTTACTTCATACGCCGCGGATCTGAGTCAGCCCACGCCGCCTCACCTACTACCATCGAGAACTTGACCAACCTCCAGCTGTGGCACCATAGGATGGGCCACCTCAACGGACACGATCTCCGTCAGATGGTGAGGGACCATCACGTAAACGGCATAAAATTGAACGTGAACGAGTCACTTCCGCCCTGTTCAACATGTCTCGAAGGGAAGATGACGACTTTACCGTTTCCAAAGAGGACTGAGAGAAGCGACGAACCACTGCAACTGATTTTCTCCGACATCTGTGGTCCTATGCGTACTCAATCGAATGGAGGAAAGTTATACTTTGCCACATTCATTGACGATTATTCACGCTGGACGGAAGTCTATCTCTTGTCCAAGAGAAGTGAGATACTAACAGCATTTAAGGATTACAAGAAGACAGTCGAGAATCAATTCCAGCTAACTATTAAGGCGTTTCAGTCCGATAATGGACGAGAATATATCTCAAGAGAATTTAATCAATTTCTAGCAGATAGTGGCATTAAGAGGCGACTCACGACAGCGTATACCCCTCAGCAGAACGGAGTCGCTGAGAGAAAAAATCGCACACTGGTTGAAATGGGTCGCTGCATGGTGATCCAAGCCGGAGTTCCTCTGTCATTTTGGGGCGAGGCCATACTAGCAGCAAATCACATTAGAAACAGGTGTCCAAGTGCTACCCTACTCGGCAAAACACCCTACGAGTACTGGACCAACAAACTACCGGATTTGAGGTACCTCAGAATTTTTGGTGAGACTGCGTACGTCCTCAACAAGGAACCCGGCAAGGATAAACTCAAGAGTAAATCAACTAGTGGCATTTTCGTTGGATATGCCAAAGAAGCCAAGGCCTACAGAGTGTATATACCTGAGCTGAAGAAGGTTATAACCGCTAGAGATGTTGGTTTTTTGGAGAAAATGTATTATTCGCCTCACAACGAAGACATTATCACAGACCAGACCATTTGCGGAGATCAAGCGATTAAATCCGGAGAGAAATCAAAAAACCTCGAAAGTGAAAGTGAATCAGATGGAGAAGATATACAAGGACAATCTGATGAACAAGATATAGCTATCAACGCAAAAAGAGGACGAGGGCGCCCAAGACTTATCAGGCTTGGCAGTCGTGGAAGACCCAAGAAGGAGTATCAACGAGCTTCAGTTACGAGCATTCGAACGAGCTCTGTGAACTCTGTGTCGGGCGGTGAATCAGCACCATCAACTCCCATAACGCCAGATCCACCTACATCTAAAACGATTGGGCCCTCTACTAGTCTAGAACAACCTCGAGCTCAAATCGCCCCAGAGATAACCATTGAAAACGCCGATGAGAATGATGAAGTCTTCCAACAGGCCAAACTAGCTATCGGACATAAGGAGGTGAATGAGTTTGCTTTCAACAGCGAGATAAAATTCAAGGATGCACTCTCCGGTCCAGAGAGGGATCAATGGCGAGAAGCCATTCTCACCGAGGTAAAAAGTCTTATACTGAACGAAACTTGGGAGATTATTGAACCACCCGAAGGAAGAAACATAGTCGGATGTCGATTTGTTTTAACCAACAAATATGCTCTAGACGGTACACTCCAGAGAAGGAAGGCGAGACTGGTCGCACAAGGCTTCACTCAAGAAGCACAAGTTGATTACACTGGGACATTTGCACCAGTCGCCAGGTTAACCTCAATCAGACTCCTTCTGGCAGTGGCTGTCAAGTATGATATGATTGTTGAGCAAATTGACATCACCACTGCCTTTCTTAACGCAACCCTGGAGGAAGAAATTTTCATGAAGAAACCACCCTTGCTAGAAGATATGCTACAAGAAATTATTCAAGGGCATCCACCGACTAGTCCGGAAAGAAAAAGGGCACAAGAAATGCTAACAAAACTTACATCAACAAGTGTATGTCGTCTCAAGGGTGCACTCTATGGACTCAAGCAGGCGGGTCAACGATGGAACGTTGAAGTCAACACTGTATTGAGTAGAATGCAATTAAGAAGATCAAAATCTGACCCGTGCATCTATTTCTGTTGGAAGAACGACATACTACTGCTTGTCTCTGTATATGTCGATGATTTTTTAATCGCCTGCAAAGACGTTAAGTGGATAGCATTTATAAAAGGAGAGTTATCCTCTTACTTTGAGGTGAAAGACCTTGGCAAGGCAGAATACTGCCTCGGCCTTGAAATAAATCAAGGTCCTGGATTTATCACTATAAAACAGACAAACTATATTCGAGAAATCATCAAGAGGTTCCACATGCTAGATGCCAATGCAACCACCACACCAATATCAATCGGAACAAAAATCTCAAAAGGAAGTCTGGAACCAGGTGACAACATACCGTATCGAGAGCTCCTGGGCGCTCTTATGTACTTAGCCGTCGCCACACGACCTGATATCAGCTACGCAGTAAGTTTCTTGGGACAATTCAACCATGCTTACACATCACAGCACTGGGGAATTGCCAAGAGAGTCCTGAGATACCTCATAGGAACCCAGGATGTCGGGCTGCAGTATTCAAAAACAATCGACTCAATCGAAGGGTATGTGGATGCAGACTGGGGAGGCGACTTGGTGGACCGTAAATCTTATACTGGGTTTACATTCATACTCAGCAACGCCGCCATAAGCTGGAAATCCCAGAAGCAAAAAACTGTTGCTCTCTCGTCAACTGAAGCCGAGTACATGGGGATTACCGAAGCGGTCAAGGAAGGAATTTACTGGTCAAATTTCATGACAGAAATTGGACTATTTGAGCTAAAGAAACTGGTTATTTTCAACGACAATCAGGGAGCTAGATTGCTCACTGACAACCCAATATTACACCAACGCACGAAACATATCGATATAAGATATCACTTTGTGCGGGATACACTGAAAGAAGGGTCTATTCGAGTAGAATATCTGAGCACACACAAGATGATAGCCGACATA
>NW_026973952.1:7500-25000 GCF_034640455.1 Diachasmimorpha longicaudata | reverse complement strand
TACTTTGCGCCGAAGCAATACGAATCAAAAAGAACTACGAATGGGGACTTAGAATAATTTTTCATTTTTCCCAACTTTGAAAATAATCACTTGAAAAAAATCTTAGAATCCAAAGAATAGTATACTTGATCGTTCTACAAGTCGAAAATTGGAAAAATAAGTGATATTTTTGCTTGATGCTATTTTTGTCGGTATGCAAAATCGTTGTCAAGATTCTCAAACCTTAAAATCAGGCCAGCCGGCAATTGGCGGGTGAAAATTTCAATCAATTCCCATTCCTCACATCAAACTATGCATATAACAATAGCTTTTATGCTGAATGACGGCTATCCGGCTGTCCCTATCCAAAAATTGAGAAATCCATAAGTGTCCCTACCTACTTTGCGCCGAAGCAATACGAATCAAAAAGAACTACGAATGGGGACTTAGAATAATTTTTCATTTTTCCCAACTTTGAAAATAATCACTTGAAAAAAATCTTAGAATCCAAAGAATAGTATACTTGATCGTTCTACAAGTCGAAAATTGGAAAAATAAGTGATATTTTTGCTTGATGCTATTTTTGTCGGTATGCAAAATCGTTGTCAAGATTCTCAAACCTTAAAATCAGGCCAGCCGGCAATTGGCGGGTGAAAATTTCAATCAATTCCCATTCCTCATATCAAACTATGCATATAACAATAGCTTTTATGCTGAATGACGGCTATCCGGCTGTCCCTATCCAAAAATTGAGAAATCCATAAGTGTCCCTACCTACTTTGCGCCGAAGCAATACGAATCAAAAAGAACTACGAATGGGGACTTAGAATAATTTTTCATTTTTCCCAACTTTGAAAATAATCACTTGAAAAAAATCTTAGAATCCAAAGAATAGTATACTTGATCGTTCTACAAGTCGAAAATTGGAAAAATAAGTGATATTTTTGCTTGATGCTATTTTTGTCGGTATGCAAAATCGTTGTCAAGATTCTCAAACCTTAAAATCAGGCCAGCCGGCAATTGGCGGGTGAAAATTTCAATCAATTCCCATTCCTCACATCAAACTATGCATATAACAATAGCTTTTATGCTGAATGACGGCTATCCGGCTGTCCCTATCCAAAAATTGAGAAATCCATAAGTGTCCCTACCTACTTTGCGCCGAAGCAATACGAATCAAAAAGAACTACGAATGGGGACTTAGAATAATTTTTCATTTTTCCCAACTTTGAAAATAATCACTTGAAAAAAATCTTAGAATCCAAAGAATAGTATACTTGATCGTTCTACAAGTCGAAAATTGGAAAAATAAGTGATATTTTTGCTTGATGCTATTTTTGTCGGTATGCAAAATCGTTGTCAAGATTCTCAAACCTTAAAATCAGGCCAGCCGGCAATTGGCGGGTGAAAATTTCAATCAATTCCCATTCCTCATATCAAACTATGCATATAACAATAGCTTTTATGCTGAATGACGGCTATCCGGCTGTCCCTATCCAAAAATTGAGAAATCCATAAGTGTCCCTACCTACTTTGCGCCGAAGCAATACGAATCAAAAAGAACTACGAATGGGGACTTAGAATAATTTTTCATTTTTCCCAACTTTGAAAATAATCACTTGAAAAAAATCTTAGAATCCAAAGAATAGTATACTTGATCGTTCTACAAGTCGAAAATTGGAAAAATAAGTGATATTTTTGCTTGATGCTATTTTTGTCGGTATGCAAAATCGTTGTCAAGATTCTCAAACCTTAAAATCAGGCCAGCCGGCAATTGGCGGGTGAAAATTTCAATCAATTCCCATTCCTCATATCAAACTATGCATATAACAATAGCTTTTATGCTGAATGACGGCTATCCGGCTGTCCCTATCCAAAAATTGAGAAATCCATAAGTGTCCCTACCTACTTTGCGCCGAAGCAATACGAATCAAAAAGAACTACGAATGGGGACTTAGAATAATTTTTCATTTTTCCCAACTTTGAAAATAATCACTTGAAAAAAATCTTAGAATCCAAAGAATAGTATACTTGATCGTTCTACAAGTCGAAAATTGGAAAAATAAGTGATATTTTTGCTTGATGCTATTTTTGTCGGTATGCAAAATCGTTTTCAAGATTCTCAAACCTTAAAATCAGGCCAGCCGGCAATTGGCGGGTGAAAATTTCAATCAATTCCCATTCCTCATATCAAACTATGCATATAACAATAGCTTTTATGCTGAATGACGGCTATCCGGCTGTCCCTATCCAAAAATTGAGAAATCCATAAGTGTCCCTACCTACTTTGCGCCGAAGCAATACGAATCAAAAAGAACTACGAATGGGGACTTAGAATAATTTTTCATTTTTCCCAACTTTGAAAATAATCACTTGAAAAAAATCTTAGAATCCAAAGAATAGTATACTTGATCGTTCTACAAGTCGAAAATTGGAAAAATAAGTGATATTTTTGCTTGATGCTATTTTTGTCGGTATGCAAAATCGTTGTCAAGATTCTCAAACCTTAAAATCAGGCCAGCCGGCAATTGGCGGGTGAAAATTTCAATCAATTCCCATTCCTCATATCAAACTATGCATATAACAATAGCTTTTATGCTGAATGACGGCTATCCGGCTGTCCCTATCCAAAAATTGAGAAATCCATAAGTGTCCCTACCTACTTTGCGCCGAAGCAATACGAATCAAAAAGAACTACGAATGGGGACTTAGAATAATTTTTCATTTTTCCCAACTTTGAAAATAATCACTTGAAAAAAATCTTAGAATCCAAAGAATAGTATACTTGATCGTTCTACAAGTCGAAAATTGGAAAAATAAGTGATATTTTTGCTTGATGCTATTTTTGTCGGTATGCAAAATCGTTGTCAAGATTCTCAAACCTTAAAATCAGGCCAGCCGGCAATTGGCGGGTGAAAATTTCAATCAATTCCCATTCCTCATATCAAACTATGCATATAACAATAGCTTTTATGCTGAATGACGGCTATCCGGCTGTCCCTATCCAAAAATTGAGAAATCCATAAGTGTCCCTACCTACTTTGCGCCGAAGCAATACGAATCAAAAAGAACTACGAATGGGGACTTAGAATAATTTTTCATTTTTCCCAACTTTGAAAATAATCACTTGAAAAAAATCTTAGAATCCAAAGAATAGTATACTTGATCGTTCTACAAGTCGAAAATTGGAAAAATAAGTGATATTTTTGCTTGATGCTATTTTTGTCGGTATGCAAAATCGTTGTCAAGATTCTCAAACCTTAAAATCAGGCCAGCCGGCAATTGGCGGGTGAAAATTTCAATCAATTCCCATTCCTCATATCAAACTATGCATATAACAATAGCTTTTATGCTGAATGACGGCTATCCGGCTGTCCCTATCCAAAAATTGAGAAATCCATAAGTGTCCCTACCTACTTTGCGCCGAAGCAATACGAATCAAAAAGAACTACGAATGGGGACTTAGAATAATTTTTCATTTTTCCCAACTTTGAAAATAATCACTTGAAAAAAATCTTAGAATCCAAAGAATAGTATACTTGATCGTTCTACAAGTCGAAAATTGGAAAAATAAGTGATATTTTTGCTTGATGCTATTTTTGTCGGTATGCAAAATCGTTGTCAAGATTCTCAAACCTTAAAATCAGGCCAGCCGGCAATTGGCGGGTGAAAATTTCAATCAATTCCCATTCCTCATATCAAACTATGCATATAACAATAGCTTTTATGCTGAATGACGGCTATCCGGCTGTCCCTATCCAAAAATTGAGAAATCCATAAGTGTCCCTACCTACTTTGCGCCGAAGCAATACGAATCAAAAAGAACTACGAATGGGGACTTAGAATAATTTTTCATTTTTCCCAACTTTGAAAATAATCACTTGAAAAAAATCTTAGAATCCAAAGAATAGTATACTTGATCGTTCTACAAGTCGAAAATTGGAAAAATAAGTGATATTTTTGCTTGATGCTATTTTTGTCGGTATGCAAAATCGTTGTCAAGATTCTCAAACCTTAAAATCAGGCCAGCCGGCAATTGGCGGGTGAAAATTTCAATCAATTCCCATTCCTCATATCAAACTATGCATATAACAATAGCTTTTATGCTGAATGACGGCTATCCGGCTGTCCCTATCCAAAAATTGAGAAATCCATAAGTGTCCCTACCTACTTTGCGCCGAAGCAATACGAATCAAAAAGAACTACGAATGGGGACTTAGAATAATTTTTCATTTTTCCCAACTTTGAAAATAATCACTTGAAAAAAATCTTAGAATCCAAAGAATAGTATACTTGATCGTTCTACAAGTCGAAAATTGGAAAAATAAGTGATATTTTTGCTTGATGCTATTTTTGTCGGTATGCAAAATCGTTGTCAAGATTCTCAAACCTTAAAATCAGGCCAGCCGGCAATTGGCGGGTGAAAATTTCAATCAATTCCCATTCCTCATATCAAACTATGCATATAACAATAGCTTTTATGCTGAATGACGGCTATCCGGCTGTCCCTATCCAAAAATTGAGAAATCCATAAGTGTCCCTACCTACTTTGCGCCGAAGCAATACGAATCAAAAAGAACTACGAATGGGGACTTAGAATAATTTTTCATTTTTCCCAACTTTGAAAATAATCACTTGAAAAAAATCTTAGAATCCAAAGAATAGTATACTTGATCGTTCTACAAGTCGAAAATTGGAAAAATAAGTGATATTTTTGCTTGATGCTATTTTTGTCGGTATGCAAAATCGTTGTCAAGATTCTCAAACCTTAAAATCAGGCCAGCCGGCAATTGGCGGGTGAAAATTTCAATCAATTCCCATTCCTCATATCAAACTATGCATATAACAATAGCTTTTATGCTGAATGACGGCTATCCGGCTGTCCCTATCCAAAAATTGAGAAATCCATAAGTGTCCCTACCTACTTTGCGCCGAAGCAATACGAATCAAAAAGAACTACGAATGGGGACTTAGAATAATTTTTCATTTTTCCCAACTTTGAAAATAATCACTTGAAAAAAATCTTAGAATCCAAAGAATAGTATACTTGATCGTTCTACAAGTCGAAAATTGGAAAAATAAGTGATATTTTTGCTTGATGCTATTTTTGTCGGTATGCAAAATCGTTGTCAAGATTCTCAAACCTTAAAATCAGGCCAGCCGGCAATTGGCGGGTGAAAATTTCAATCAATTCCCATTCCTCATATCAAACTATGCATATAACAATAGCTTTTATGCTGAATGACGGCTATCCGGCTGTCCCTATCCAAAAATTGAGAAATCCATAAGTGTCCCTACCTACTTTGCGCCGAAGCAATACGAATCAAAAAGAACTACGAATGGGGACTTAGAATAATTTTTCATTTTTCCCAACTTTGAAAATAATCACTTGAAAAAAATCTTAGAATCCAAAGAATAGTATACTTGATCGTTCTACAAGTCGAAAATTGGAAAAATAAGTGATATTTTTGCTTGATGCTATTTTTGTCGGTATGCAAAATCGTTGTCAAGATTCTCAAACCTTAAAATCAGGCCAGCCGGCAATTGGCGGGTGAAAATTTCAATCAATTCCCATTCCTCATATCAAACTATGCATATAACAATAGCTTTTATGCTGAATGACGGCTATCCGGCTGTCCCTATCCAAAAATTGAGAAATCCATAAGTGTCCCTACCTACTTTGCGCCGAAGCAATACGAATCAAAAAGAACTACGAATGGGGACTTAGAATAATTTTTCATTTTTCCCAACTTTGAAAATAATCACTTGAAAAAAAACTTAGAATCCAAAGAATAGTATACTTGATCGTTCTACAAGTCGAAAATTGGAAAAATAAGTGATATTTTTGCTTGATGCTATTTTTGTCGGTATGCAAAAATAGCATCACAGAATTTTTAATTGAAAAAAATTATATTCATATATAAGTGAATGCATAAAATTAAACTAAATTCTATATAACTAATTTATAATTTATCAGGTAACCGATATTATTAATTTTTAGTGATGACTTGAAAAGTTGATGCTATTTTTGTTGGTATGCAAAAATAGCATCACAGAATTTTTAATTGAAAAAAATATATATTCATATATAATTGAATGCATAAAATGAAACTAAATTCTATACAACTAATTTATATTTTATCAAGTAACCGATATTATTAATTTTCAATGATGTCTTGGAACGTTGATCCTATTTTTGTTGGTATGCAAAAATAGCATCACAGAATTTTTCATTGAAAAAAATATATATTCATATATAATTGAATGCCTAAAATAAAAATAAATTCTATACAACTAATATATATTTTATCAAGTAACCGATATTATTAATTTTCAATGATGTCTTGGAACGTTGATGCTATTTTTGTTGGTATGCAAAAATAGCATCACAGAATTTTTCATTGAAAAAAATATATATTCATATATAATTGAATGCCTAAAATAAAAATAAATTCTATGTAACTAATTTATAATTTATCAAGTAACCGATATTATTAATTTTCAATGATGTCTTGGAACGTTGATCCTATTTTTGTTGGTATGCAAAAATAGCATCACAGAATTTTTCATTGAAAAAAATATATATTCATATATAATTGAATGCCTAAAATAAAAATAAATTCTATGTAACTAATTTATAATTTATCAAGTAACCGATATTATTAATTTTCAATGATGTCTTGGAACGTTGATCCTATTTTTGTTGGTATGCAAAAATAGCATCACAGAATTTTTCATTGAAAAAAATATATATTCATATATAATTGAATGCCTAAAATAAAAATAAATTCTATGTAACTAATTTATAATTTATCAAGTAACCGATATTATTAATTTTCAATGATGTCTTGGAACGTTGATCCTATTTTTGTTGGTATGCAAAAATAGCATCACAGAATTTTTCATTGAAAAAAATATATATTCATATATAATTGAATCCATAAAATTAAACTAAATTCTATACAACTATTTTATAGTTTATCAAGTAACCGATATTATTAATTTTCAATGATGTCTTGGAACGTTGATGCTATTTTTGTTGGTATGCAAAAATAGCATCACAGAATTTTTAATTGAAAAAAATTATATTCATATATAATTGAATGCATAAAATTAAACTAAATTCTATATAACTAATTTATAATTTATCAGGTAACCGATATTATTAATTTTTAGTGATGACTTGAAAAGTTGATGCTATTTTTGTTGGTATGCAAAAATAGCATCACAGAATTTTTAATTGAAAAAAATATATATTCATATATAATTGAATGCATAAAATGAAACTAAATTCTATACAACTAATTTATATTTTATCAAGTAACCGATATTATTAATTTTCAATGATGTCTTGGAACGTTGATCCTATTTTTGTTGGTATGCAAAAATAGCATCACAGAATTTTTCATTGAAAAAAATATATATTCATATATAATTGAATGCCTAAAATAAAAATAAATTCTATACAACTAATTTATATTTTATCAAGTAACCGATATTATTAATTTTCAATGATGTCTTGGAACGTTGATGCTATTTTTGTTGGTATGCAAAAATAGCATCACAGAATTTTTCATTGAAAAAAATATATATTCATATATAATTGAATGCCTAAAATAAAAATAAATTCTATGTAACTAATTTATAATTTATCAAGTAACCGATATTATTAATTTTCAATGATGTCTTGGAACGTTGATCCTATTTTTGTTGGTATGCAAAAATAGCATCACAGAATTTTTCATTGAAAAAAATATATATTCATATATAATTGAATGCCTAAAATAAAAATAAATTCTATGTAACTAATTTATAATTTATCAAGTAACCGATATTATTAATTTTCAATGATGTCTTGGAACGTTGATCCTATTTTTGTTGGTATGCAAAAATAGCATCACAGAATTTTTAATTAAAAAAAATATATATTCATATATAATTGAATGCATAAAATGAAACTAAATTCTATACAACTAATTTATATTTTATCAAGTAACCGACATTATTAATTTTCAATGATGTCTTGGAACGTTGATCCTATTTTTGTTGGTATGCAAAAATAGCATCACAGAATTTTTCATTGAAAAAAATATATATTCATATATAATTGAATGCCTAAAATAAAAATAAATTCTATACAACTAATTTATATTTTATCAAGTAACCGATATTATTAATTTTCAATGATGTCTTGGAACGTTGAATCTATTTTTGTTGGTATGCAAAAATAGCATCACAGAATTTTTCATTGAAAAAAATATATATTCATATATAATTGAATGCCTAAAATAAAAATAAATTCTATGTAACTAATTTATAATTTATCAAGTAACCGATATTATTAATTTTCAATGATGTCTTGGAACGTTGATCCTATTTTTGTTGGTATGCAAAAATAGCATCACAGAATTTGTCATTGAAAAAAATATATATTCATATATAATTGAATGCCTAAAATAAAAATAAATTCTATGTAACTAATTTATAATTTATCAAGTAACCGATATTATTAATTTTCAATGATGTCTTGGAACGTTGATCCTATTTTTGTTGGTATGCAAAAATAGCATCACAGAATTTTTCATTGAAAAAAATATATATTCATATATAATTGAATGCCTAAAATAAAAATAAATTCTATGTAACTAATTTATAATTTATCAAGTAACCGATATTATTAATTTTCAATGATGTCTTGGAACGTTGATCCTATTTTTGTTGGTATGCAAAAATAGCATCACAGAATTTTTCATTGAAAAAAATATATATTCATATATAATTGAATGCCTAAAATAAAAATAAATTCTATGTAACTAATTTATAATTTATCAAGTAACCGATATTATTAATTTTCAATGATGTCTTGGAACGTTGATCCTATTTTTGTTGGTATGCAAAAATAGCATCACAGAATTTTTCATTGAAAAAAATATATATTCATATATAATTGAATGCCTAAAATAAAAATAAATTCTATGTAACTAATTTATAATTTATCAAGTAACCGATATTATTAATTTTCAATGATGTCTTGGAACGTTGATCCTATTTTTGTTGGTATGCAAAAATAGCATCACAGAATTTTTCATTGAAAAAAATATATATTCATATATAATTGAATGCCTAAAATAAAAATAAATTCTATGTAACTAATTTATAATTTATCAAGTAACCGATATTATTAATTTTCAATGATGTCTTGGAACGTTGATCCTATTTTTGTTGGTATGCAAAAATAGCATCACAGAATTTTTCATTGAAAAAAATATATATTCATATATAATTGAATGCCTAAAATAAAAATAAATTCTATGTAACTAATTTATAATTTATCAAGTAACCGATATTATTAATTTTTAATGATGACTTGAAACGTTGATGCTATTTTTGTTGGTATGCAAAAATAGCATCACAGAATTTTTAATTGAAAAAAATATATATTCATATATTTAAATGTACAAAATTAAAATAAAACCTGTATAACTGATGTATAAATTATCAAGTAACCGATATTATTAATTTTTAATGATGACTTAAATGTTGATGCTATTTTTGTTGGTATGCAAAAATAGCATCACAGGATTTTTAATTAAAAAAAAATATATATTTGTATATAATTGAATGCACACAATTATATTAAATTCCCTTTTATATATAATTAATTTATTATTCAATATTTATTTGATTAATCGTTGAATACCATCATACCCTTGGTGGTATGGTGGTTGTAATAAATTTTAGGGAATATTAATGAGTAAAACAAGAACACAATATTTTGATTGGGAAAAAGCCTATCGGCATAAAAAACCCAAGTTTATTAACTAATTTATAAAGATAACTGCGAATGACGCAACAAATTCGACAGTTTATGCGTCAACACACACACACACACATACGCACACTAGTTTTTATTTTGGAATTAATTCGCGGTTATTTAGAATGATTTTGATATTTGGCTTGATCAATTGTTTATGTTAATAGTTTGTGATGCACAATTAACTTTCACCGTTCGTGAAGTGTTTATGTGGCTAACCAAGCGGTTACGGACCACTGATCTCGAGATCGTGTTTTTATAATTTGTGGATGTTAAATCGTTGAAATTATTCGTGATTTATCCGAAATGGCATTCGGGATCACTGATTCAATCAAGTTTATTGTCTTTGCGGGACAGATCGTTCGTTAAAAGGTGGATATAAATTTCGATCGATATAATACACTGTGTACACTTTCACACGGATTTTCCAACTAACTGTTGAGCATTCAAAAAAAAGCTTTTCCGTCGCAAGCGTCTATTGGGTCCCGCCCCGCAATCGGCGACAGCGACATGTCCACCAGTGCGACGACGGGCCCACCGCAAGTGCTGCCACCGTAAGTGGCAGCCGTTAAAATGCCCCTATATGTCGGTAAAGACGAGTCTATTACCGTACATACTCCCGGGGGAAGCTGCGAAACGAATGTTCACTGAACAGTTGCGTAGCAGTGAAAAAACGTATAATGAGGAATGTGTAAGTTCTGTCGTGGGTCAATCTTCATCGAACTGCCTCACGACGCATATAAATGATCGCTACAACTTAAAACTAAGTTATCGGCAACATGCACAATCTGGTGATGTTGCGCTTAAACGTTCCATTGGTGGTCCTGATGGTGGCCACCCGGGCGACTCCGTCATTGCCAGGAAACACCTCAGTGATAACTCCCAATGGCCATCGAGCACAAGTAAGGTGATCATCCATCAAAAGCACCACTGACCCCACCTGGAGCTCAGCTGTGGAATCCTGCCACTTGTGACGAGTTTGCAGTTCGTGCAGATACTCCTTGTGCCATTTATTCCAAAAGTCCTGTTTGGCCTTGGTGATGAAATTATAAATGGACAAGCGATTAACTGCAACTGAGGAAAAAGATCGTTCGGGTAATTGATTGAAGGGACGACCAATGAGCAAATGTGCTGGGGTTATAGCTATGGGATCATTGGGATCAGCCGAAAGAGCACACAATGGTCGGGAATTTAATATCGCTTCGATTTCTATTAAGAAAGTATTTAATTGCTCATACGTTAATTTATGATCTTTTAAGACACGTTTCAAATGATGTTTGAAACTCTTTACGGCTGCCTCCCAAATCCCGCCGAAATGGGGAGATAATGGTGGGTTAAAGTGCCAACGGATACGTTTAGACGTCGCGTACGCGCCTACAGTGTCTTCGAATTCGGGGTTAGAAATAAGACTGTATAATTCGTCGAGTTCTCGATTCGCTCCGACGAAGTTCGTGCCGTTATCGGAGTACATGTGTTCCGGAACTCCTCTTCTACTAACGAATCTACGGAAGGCTGCTAAAAAGCCTTCTGTCGAAAGGTCGATGGCGAGTTCGATATGAACTGCCTTCGACACCATACATATAAAAACGCATCCGTATGCCTTTAAAAAAGATCGATTGCGGTCCTTTTTCTCTTTGATGAGAATTGGCCCGAAGAAGTCGACGCCTGTTTTTGCGAACGCTGGGGCTTCGTTAACACGGAATTTTGGGAGATCTGCCATCTGAGCATGGGCAAATTTTGGTCTCTGGCGGATGCATTCGAGACAGGAATGAACAATTTTCCTGATTTGATCCTTGCCGTTGAGAATCCAATATTTGGATCGAAGGATATACAGGGTAGTCTGAATCCCGGCGTGATAGTTTGACTGATGAACTCGGCGAATGAGCATATCAGTGACAAGGTGTTTACTAGGTAGTAAAATGGGGTGTTTCCGATTAAACGGAAGTTCCGACTGGGTAAGGCGTCCGCCTACCCGTAGAATTCCCTTATCGTCAATGAAGGGATGTAATTGATCAAAAGGAGTCCCTGTTCGACGCGGTCGGACTGATTCGCTGGAATCGTGGGTCGTGGCTAGCTTTCGTAGCTCGTTGGAAAATCGTTCGCGTTGGATCATAGCTAAGATGCGATACTCGGCTTCTTGGAGGTCTTCAATGGAAAGGGTGCTCGAACGCGAAATTTCCGAATTTTTCCATCGGAGGATACGCGCAATAACCCGTGTAAGCCGTTCAAAATTGGAAAATCGCGCGTATATCGCTTCTGGGGATGCCTCAGCCAGGAGGCAAACGCCTTTTTTTAATGCCGGAACTTGGAGATTTGAAGGTAAGATTGAATTCGGCCATTGTGTTTGATCATGGACTAACCATTCAGGCCCGGTAGTCCAGAGTGTATTTTTTAGAAATTCTAAAGGCATCTGTCCCCTGGATAGGGCATCCGCGGGATTATCCTCGGATCGGATGTGTTTCCAGATAACCTCATCTCCTAAAGTTTGAATATCTGCGACCCGGTTCGCTTCGAAGGTACGCAGAAGATGAGGAGCTTTCTTTAACCAACACAGCACGATGGTGGAATCCGACCATAAGTATACCTGATTGATCGAAAATTCTATTTGAGCCCTAGTCTCGACATATAGCTTTTTGAGAACGGAGGCTGCGCAAAGTTCTAAACGCGGAATTGTGACTCCCTTCAGAGGAGCTACTCGAGATTTACTGCTGATTAATCTAATCGCGACAGTGCCCTGAGAGTCCTGGGATTTAATATATAGACAGGCTCCGTAGCCGTTGATGGACGCATCACAAAATCCATGAAGTTCGATGCTTACAGCGTTCGGGATCAGAATCTGACGCGAGAAGACCACGTCGTGTAGGCTTGGAAGCTGAGATGCTAATGATATCCATTTGGAATGGATATCTTGAGGAAGCGACTCATCCCAGGTGATTTTTGCCTTCCAGCAATCCTGAATGAGGGTCTTCGCGAGAAGAGTTATGGGACCTAATAAACCCAATGGGTCGAAAATTTTGGATAGTTCAGAGAGGAGTTTCCGTTTTGTTGCGGAAACATTCGGGTTCACTTGGGCAATGGTGTATCGAAGGACGTCACTTTCGGCGTCCCAGATGATACCTAGGGTTTTTTTTAATTGGGTCGGTTCTGACCAGACAATCCAGGTCGAAGAATTTTTTATCTATGGAATTAAGCACCGCGCTGTGGTTGGATGCCCACTGACGAATTTTAAAACCGCCGCGAGCTAACAATGCTATCATTTCATCCCGGATGGTGAGGAGTTCATCGAGAGAATCTGCACCGGAGATAAAATCATCGACGTAAAAATCGCGAAGTAAGAGTTTGCTAGCGCGTGGGAAATGCTCTGCTTCGTCCCGAGCAAGCTGTTGCAACGTACGAACCGCGAGAAAGGGGGCCGAGGCTGTCCCGAAAGTGACAGTATTTAGCTGGAATGTTCGAAGTTGGCCGTGATGGGTCCATAAAACCTTCTGGAATTGGCGATCTTCCGGATGGACGAGAATCTGACGGTACATTTTCTCAATGTCAGCCGTAATGACATACCGATGAACGCGAAATCGAAGGACTTGCTCAAAGATGGTATTTTGGATCGTGGGCCCGACAAGAAGAGTGTCGTTGAGGGAAATACCCGTAGAAGTCTTCGCGGAGGCGTCGAACACGACTCGAACTTTGGTGGTCTCACTGGACTCCTTGATGACAGCATGGTGAGGAAGATAACATCCCCCCTCGATCTCGTCACACAGAGTCATATGACCGAGAGAAATGTACTCCTCCATCACCCTGGTGTATTCCAGTCTCAGTGAAGCCTTAGCTGAGAGTTTTCGTTCTAGCGCCTGAAACCGTTTGAGGGCCTGTATGCGAGATTCTCCGAGACTGAATTTCGAATCTCTGAATGGGAGACGAACTATATAGCGACCCGTGACGTCCCGTTTGGTGTGCGTCAAATAATGTTGCTCGCACGAGATTTCATCGCGAGATCGAACTGGGTCATGATCGAAGTCTTCGATGACCCAAAAACGTTCGATGAGTTTGTCGAGTTTTACGACATTACACGGCGAGTTAGTGGACGACGTTGCGATTTCGGATCCTCCGGCGACGATCCACCCCAATCGGGTCTTTTGAATCACGATGCTAGAGTGTTTATGACGGAGTTTAATTTGCCCTACCGAGAGCACTGACAACATTGTATTCGACGCGATTAATAGATCGACCGCTCTGGGTAGATGAAACTGAGGGTCGGCTAGCTTAAGATTTTTGGGGATATCGAATAGTTGTCGGGGAAATAATTCGTTGGGAATCCTCTCTGCGATCTGAGGTACTATTAAAAAATTCAATTTTTGTCTAAAGTCGTTGTGATTCGATTGTATTTCTAATTGACTGTACCTTTCTGCAATGGTACACAAACCATCTACCGCGCCGATGTTAACCGAACAGCTAATGGTGTTTAACCGAAGGGATTGCGCAAAACGTTGGGTGATTAAATTCACGGTCGAACACGAATCTAAAAGTGCACGGGCTAACACGGTTTTTCCACGATTATCAATGAGTTTGACCATCGCGGTGGTCATTAACTGGGAATCTGACGGGAACGCGACCGACGCATACGATTGGACCGCTAGTCATTGATGTCCAATGTTTGACGAAGATGGTTCTGGAGTCTTTTGTTGTTGAGAACCTCTCTCATTGTGTAACAGCGTGTGGTGATTCCGATTGCACCTCTTACACCGCTGGTTACTTTTACAAGGGAACTGATGAATCCACAAACAGTTCTGACAAGCCTTAACCTTTCTGATCAGGTTCCAACGATCCTGAGTACTGAGTCCATTGAACGTTGGACATTTATAAAGGCGATGGGACTCATTGCAGCTGGGACACTTCGAAAATGCTGCAGGGGTTTCAACTGTTGCTGACGTAGTGAACGTATTGGATCTTTTGGGAACCTTATGAGATGATTGAGAGAGATTCTCTCCTACCCGTTTTTTATTGATTTGATTTCGGCTAGATGCAGCCGAATGTTCGAAAGCTTGTTGCTTGAAAATGGCATTCTGAATGAACTTGAAGAGGTCATTCAATTTAGGGAGGGTGTCCATCTCTAGTGTGTCTTGCCATCGACTTCGGAGGACAGGGGGAAGACAACGCTCGATGATGCATACGACAAGATCATCGTTCACCTGCACATCGAGGCCTTCCAAAATGTGAAGATGCTGACGAGCTTGATCAATCAAAGCGGATAACTCGTCAGCCGACATTTTCTGGACCTGAGGAAGGTCCAGAATCGCGTGTAGATGTTCTACAGCCACCATACGTTTGTGGTCGTAGAAATCTAAAAGGGTTTGCCATGCCTTCGGATAATCCTTTTCACTAGGATCGAATTGGCTGACTTTGGCGAGAGCTTTGTCGGTAAGTGAGTCAAAGAGTTGACTGCACTTGATCGCGTCGCTAATGTCGGATCGCGAGTGAACTAATGCGATAAATTTATTTTTATAGTTGGCCCAATTTTCGCGTTTTCCATCGAAGATTGGGATGCGAATTTTGGGCAATCTCGGTAATTCTTGCCGCTCCGTAATCGTGATGTTTCCGGAATTAGCCGTTGAGCTTAGAAGAGGCGCGCTCTGTTTCAATTTTTCAATTGCACTAGCCAGTTCAAAATAGCGCGATTCGATTCGCTCGAACTCGTTTACGAGAGGATCGTCGGGATATTTCGCACATATTTTATCGTTGTATTTCCCGGCGTTTTCATAGTACGAGGTTAAACGATCCAGACGTACTTTTGCATTTATCGCGTCAACATTCAAACCGTCGAGATAATTTTCTAATTTTTCGATTTGGTTAATGAGGAGATTTAATTTCACCCGCAAATGAGTAAAATGTTTTTCCTCTTCTGGGGCATGCTCCATGTTGAATAATTTATAAGTTATTTAATTAAATTAAATTCCCGATTTCTTGTTAAATATTATTTAAATGAGTGAGAGGAATGATTAAATTCACGTTGAATCCGCTGATTCTTACAATATGTGTTTGATTGTGAAAAAGATAACAAATAGATAAAGATAGATGATATTTAGATGATCACTTATCTTTTAGATGATCGGTAACCAGCGATGTCCCCTTGAGCGCGCTGGTGGTTTTTCCACCGGAAGTGTTGGCTGCTATCACTCCGGATGCACGTCACAATGTTTTTGAGCTTCGGCTGAACTTCTTTCTTTTAAAAACTGTCTTTCCTTATTCACTAATGCACGAATTTTTCACGCCATTCGCAGTTTTTAATGGAGGTAGCAATTATACCTCACAGGAGGCACCATGATTAATCGTTGAATACCATCATACCCTTGGTGGTATGGTGGTTGTAATAAATTTTAGGGAATATTAATGAGTAAAACAAGAACACAATATTTTGATTGGGAAAAAGCCTATCGGCATAAAAAACCCAAGTTTATTAACTAATTTATAAAGATAACTGCGAATGACGCAACAAATTCGACAGTTTATGCGTCAACACACACACACACACATACGCACACTAGTTTTTATTTTGGAATTAATTCGCGGTTATTTAGAATGATTTTGATATTTGGCTTGATCAATTGTTTATGTTAATAGTTTGTGATGCACAATTAACTTTCACCGTTCGTGAAGTGTTTATGTGGCTAACCAAGCGGTTACGGACCACTGATCTCGAGATCGTGTTTTTATAATTTGTGGATGTTAAATCGTTGAAATTATTCGTGATTTATCCGAAATGGCATTCGGGATCACTGATTCAATCAAGTTTATTGTCTTTGCGGGACAGATCGTTCGTTAAAAGGTGGATATAAATTTCGATCGATATAATACACTGTGTACACTTTCACACGGATTTTCCAACTAACTGTTGAGCATTCAAAAAAAAGCTTTTCCGTCGCAAGCGTCTATTGGGTCCCGCCCCGCAATCGGCGACAGCGACATGTCCACCAGTGCGACGACGGGCCCACCGCAAGTGCTGCCACCGTAAGTGGCAGCCGTTAAAATGCCCCTATATGTCGGTAAAGACGAGTCTATTACCGTACATTATTCATATAAAGGTTGACAATGTAATCATGGAACGGGCAATATATTCTATGTTCAGGCGGTCGAAGTGGACCTACAGGTACAAGTACGCGGGACTCTTGATGCACGTGTTTTATACTAGGTCGGGCAATGGCTTCGCTTCCCATACCCAAGTATACTTCGCTTATAGTATAGCACAGCATTGCCACGAGTCCAAGTCGAAGACAGAATGACTCTCTATGTGGTACGCGCTACGGCGTTTGATATTTCGTGTGTAAAAGGATATAATATTATTACTTTTTCACTCATTTTTTTTTTAACAGAGCGTTAACTTACTTCACTCCAAGTAAAATTATAAAGTTGTCAAAATGAAAAAAGTTATTTCTTATAACCATGTCGTTTAAAAATCTAACGATGAATGTTTTCACATTTACAAATGTGGATGAGAGGAAAGTGTTTGAAATTAAAATCAGCAAAACACCTCAAAATGTATTTAATGTTAATAAAACAAATACAAAATAAAATGTGTTGCACATTTAATTTAAAAAATGTGTTATATCAACACCTAATAAAATGAAAAGAGTTTCATATTTTAAAAGAAAAAAAATCGAAGCTCCCTGGTTGATCCTGCCAGTAGTGATATGCTTGTCTCAAAGATTAAGCCAT
>NW_026973951.1:70000-71986 GCF_034640455.1 Diachasmimorpha longicaudata | reverse complement strand
AAAAATGAAAAATTATTCTAAGTCCCCATTCGTAGTTCTTTTTGATTCGTATTGCTTCGGCGCAAAGTAGGTAGGGACACTTATGGATTTCTCAATTTTTGGATAGGGACAGCCGGATAGCCGTCATTCAGCATAAAAGCTATTGTTATATGCATAGTTTGATGTGAGGAATGGGAATTGATTGAAATTTTCACCCGCCAATTGCCGGCTGGCCTGATTTTAAGGTTTGAGAATCTTGACAACGATTTTGCATACCGACAAAAATAGCATCAAGCAAAAATATCACTTATTTTTCCAATTTTCGACTTGTAGAACGATCAAGTATACTATTCTTTGGATTCTAAGATTTTTTTCAAGTGATTATTTTCAAAGTTGGGAAAAATGAAAAATTATTCTAAGTCCCCATTCGTAGTTCTTTTTGATTCGTATTGCTTCGGCGCAAAGTAGGTAGGGACACTTATGGATTTCTCAATTTTTGGATAGGGACAGCCGGATAGCCGTCATTCAGCATAAAAGCTATTGTTATATGCATAGTTTGATGTGAGGAATGGGAATTGATTGAAATTTTCACCCGCCAATTGCCGGCTGGCCTGATTTTAAGGTTTGAGAATCTTGACAACGATTTTGCATACCGACAAAAATAGCATCAAGCAAAAATATCACTTATTTTTCCAATTTTCGACTTGTAGAACGATCAAGTATACTATTCTTTGGATTCTAAGATTTTTTTCAAGTGATTATTTTCAAAGTTGGGAAAAATGAAAAATTATTCTAAGTCCCCATTCGTAGTTCTTTTTGATTCGTATTGCTTCGGCGCAAAGTAGGTAGGGACACTTATGGATTTCTCAATTTTTGGATAGGGACAGCCGGATAGCCGTCATTCAGCATAAAAGCTATTGTTATATGCATAGTTTGATGTGAGGAATGGGAATTGATTGAAATTTTCACCCGCCAATTGCCGGCTGGCCTGATTTTAAGGTTTGAGAATCTTGACAACGATTTTGCATACCGACAAAAATAGCATCAAGCAAAAATATCACTTATTTTTCCAATTTTCGACTTGTAGAACGATCAAGTATACTATTCTTTGGATTCTAAGATTTTTTTCAAGTGATTATTTTCAAAGTTGGGAAAAATGAAAAATTATTCTAAGTCCCCATTCGTAGTTCTTTTTGATTCGTATTGCTTCGGCGCAAAGTAGGTAGGGACACTTATGGATTTCTCAATTTTTGGATAGGGACAGCCGGATAGCCGTCATTCAGCATAAAAGCTATTGTTATATGCATAGTTTGATGTGAGGAATGGGAATTGATTGAAATTTTCACCCGCCAATTGCCGGCTGGCCTGATTTTAAGGTTTGAGAATCTTGACAACGATTTTGCATACCGACAAAAATAGCATCAAGCAAAAATATCACTTATTTTTCCAATTTTCGACTTGTAGAACGATCAAGTATACTATTCTTTGGATTCTAAGATTTTTTTCAAGTGATTATTTTCAAAGTTGGGAAAAATGAAAAATTATTCTAAGTCCCCATTCGTAGTTCTTTTTGATTCGTATTGCTTCGGCGCAAAGTAGGTAGGGACACTTATGGCTTTCTCAATTTTTGGATAGGGACAGCCGGATAGCCGTCATTCAGCATAAAAGCTATTGTTATATGCATAGTTTGATGTGAGGAATGGGAATTGATTGAAATTTTCACCCGCCAATTGCCGGCTGGCCTGATTTTAAGGTTTGAGAATCTTGACAACGATTTTGCATACCGACAAAAATAGCATCAAGCAAAAATATCACTTATTTTTCCAATTTTCGACTTGTAGAACGATCAAGTATACTATTCTTTGGATTCTAAGATTTTTTTCAAGTGATTATTTTCAAAGTTGGGAAAAATGAAAAATTATTCTAAGTCCCCATTCGTAGTTCTTTTTGATTCGTATTGCTTCGGCGCAAAGTAGGTAGGGACACTTATGGATTTCTCAATTTTTG
>NW_026973951.1:57500-65000 GCF_034640455.1 Diachasmimorpha longicaudata | reverse complement strand
GGTACGGAGTTTCTTCCAGTCGTACGGTGTGCAACGGTCCACCCACCCTTGGGCTGCATACGACGCGACAGCCTGAAAAACGCCCTGAAAAACGACTTTAACCGATCGGTATCGGAGCCCCCAATGCTTGTGCATTAGGGCCGATAGCCGAGTGAAAAGGACTCTAGCCTTTTCCTGTATGTATTTTGTATGGGTCCGGACCCGCATGTTTCTATTAAAATGTACCCCGAGGTACCTCACGCTCTCCTTGAATCTAATTTTCTCCCCGTCGAGCCTAATCTCGGGTGGGCGGATATCCAACACCGGTTTCACGCGTCGGCGTGTCCTTCGCGCCCGATCCCACCTGTACCGCACCAGCGGCGCTCTCTTCTGCGAGTTGCATGACAGGACAATTGCCTCTGTCTTGCTCCTCGACAGTTCGAGCTTCGCTGACGCGCACCACGACGCGATGTGTTCGGCGACGGCTCGGCCTGTCCTCTCTATTTCCTTACGCGAGTCGGCCGATACGACCGCGATAAGGTCGTCCGCGTAGGCGACTTCGATATCACCAAAATTCTGCTCGATGCTCTTGAGGAGGGCATCGAACATGAGATTCCAGCAAGCGGGGCCCAGGACTGATCCTTGTGGACAGCCCCGGGTGGCCGGCTTGGAAACCTCTTGGTCGCTCCAGGCGATCTTGACGGTCCGATTGTCAAAGTAGCTCCGGAGCACTTCAAAGACATTCTTCGGACAGTCTCGATCCGCCAAAGACTGGAGGACTAGGGGCCACCACACGTTGTCAAAGGCTCCTGAAATATCGAAAAGGAGTCCAATGACGTACCTCTTGTCGTTACCGCGTTCGACTAATTCACGCAACTCTACTATCGCGTCTTCCGTGGAGCGTCCAGGCAGAAAGCCATATTGACGTCCTGATATTTTGTCCTCAGTAAGGACTTTCGCCATAAGGATCCCGTGCAGGACCTTTTCGAAAAATTTCCCGACAACCGACAAGAGGCAAATGGGACGGTAGGATTTGGGGTCGGACACATCCTTGTGAACTCCTTTGAGGAGAGCACGAAGTGTGCCGACTTTCCAAACGGTGGGGAAAACGCCGTGCTTAAGGCAGGCGTTGAAGAGTCGCGTGAAGATGTGAGGCATCCTCATGACCGCGACTTTTAGGACCCTAACTTCAACTAAATCGCATCCTGGGGCTTTGTCGTTCTTAAGGGTCTTTACGAGACCCTTAAGTTGGTCGTCCGTCAAGTCTCGTGCGTCCTCTGTATGAACCCTTAGGTTCTTCACGCGTTCGCGGATGTCTCTCTGTTCCGGTGTGTCGGCGTTGGGGTCGTCGTCGGGTACGTGTGTGTCCAACAGTACCTCAGCAGTCTCACGCATTGTAAGTGTCGTGCCATTCGCGGTTCTAAGGGTGCTGAGTACCGTGCCTACACGCAATTTATCAGCGGCATATTTGTAATGGAAGCCCCAGGGATTCGCGTTGCTTTCCGTTGTTATGTAACCGCGCCAGCTATTTTCTTTACATGTCCTAAGTAGCCTGGTGTACGACCGCAGGACTACACGATACCTATTCTGTTTAATTTTTCGCGCGTCAGGGTTAGTCTCCCTTCGGTAGCCGTTTCGGAGACGACTGACCAGTTTGCGTTTGCTGGTCAGCTCCTCGGTCCACCACGGATTCGCGCGACGGTAATGTCTGCGGCGCGGCATCGAATCTTGGCAGGCTTTGGTGAGTACGTCACCCAGTACTTCTGCCATTCTCTCGACATCCGCTGTAGAATCCAGCGGATGGTCCACGAGTTTCTCACGGGCCTCCTCATCGAGGGTCGCCTCGAACTTTTCCCAGTCGGCCCGACGAACGTTGAACCGCATGGTAGAGCCCTCGCCGACTCCCGAGTTATTGACGCGCTGTGAGGAACTCCGGATCGCTAAGCGAAAGAAAACCGACGTGTGGTCACCGGTGGACCACTCGTCCTCCAACCTCCATGCACGTATGAATTTATACATGCCAGGGGTGGCCAGTGTGACGTCGATGAACGACGTACCTGCGGCACTCCTGAAGGTTGGGCCCTGCCTAGCATCATTCGCGACGCGGAGACCGAAAGACTCTATGAGCTCACCCAGGAGGACACCACGGTCAGTGGTCCTGGGGCTCCAAAGGGAGTGTTGGGCGTTCGAATCGGCCGCCACCAGAACGCGGCGACCCCTGAGACAGCTGAGAACCTTTTCAAGCTGCCTCAGGTGGATTTCTATGTCGTCCGAGTATTGAAAATAACTGGAGACGACGAAGAAGGATCCACCGGGGACGCGGGCTTCAGCACAAACGCAATGTGCATTACTTAATTGGGACACGTAAGCAATCTCCACGATGGAGTTGCACGCAACGACGGCTGCCCACGGTCGCTCCGTTGAGCTCGCGGCAATACGCATTCCGACTCCTAGGCCGCGGATGGCCCAGGTGTTCGCCTCACGAATGGCATACGGCTCCTGGAGCAACAATATGTCCAGACGCTCTTTGCGAATTAACTGGAAGACCTCCCCAGTTACTGCAATTGAGCGGGACATGTTCAATTGCAGTATTCTAATGTCGCGTTGCGCGCCCGGTCCCTCGATCGCAGGGGTCCGGGGAGGATGACCTATTGGAACGGGGGGTACCGGTGAGCCTCCGGTCGCGACGCGATGACTATCGATCCTACTTAATCTAATTTGGCACTCGCGAACCCTACCTAATAATTGAGTGGACTCACCGGTTGAAGTTCTTGAAGATCCCGGCGTTGGCTGACTCGGCTGCGCAGTCAGTCCCGCGTTGTCTGCGACGTCCTCGACGTCCTCGTGGACAGCACGAAGGCTGGAACCTTTCCCTCGTCGGGAGGGCAGTACCCCGGCGCACGGCGGGCGACTACGAACCCTTGAGGGCACCACCCTCCTTGGGTCCCTCGATGTAGTCGCTGTAGGTGGTCCTCTGGCATGCTGAGAAGCGATGCGCAGACTTCGCCGCACGACGGACGCATTTTTGTGCCCCCCCGGAGATCCGATTGGGGGCAGTTTAGCCTCCGGACAAGATTTGCAAAAATGCCCTGCCATGGTTGAAGTAGACGATACGGTCGTCGGCCGTGCCAAAAGGCAAGAGCTGAAAAGCTGAAAAGTAAAAGAAAAAGAATGAATAAGAATATTAGGATTAGATGGGACGATTCCCAGCGGCACCGAGCTGGGTAGCTCGGGACGCTGAGCACCGTCCCTGGGAGGGGGCCTTCCGGTTCCCGCCGAGCTGGGGAGCTCGGATCGGGGCCCGGTGGAGGCGCTGAAGGAGTGCTCCGCCTCGACTCCCCTCGAAAGAGGAGCAGAGAGGGAGCAGACCCACAGAAAGGGGGAACCCACCCATCCCACCCGACGACCCACCCCGCGAACCGTCCCTTTCCCGAGGGATACCCACCCACTCCCCCTGACCCAACCCCCACGTGTGGCGTCGCGTTTTCGCCGGCCTCCACCGTTGCGGGAGGTTCCGACTACTAACGCGTGGCTGGAACAAGTTGCGAGAACCGCAATGTCCATGCCCTTCGCACTGCGAAGCAGCCAGTCCCCCCTCCCCCGCACCGCCCCGCGAACCGTCCCTTTTCCGAGGGATACCCACCCACTGACCCAACCCCTACGTGTGGCGTCGCGTTTTCGCCGGCCTCCACCGTTGCGGGAGGTTCCGACTACTAACGCGTGGCTGGAACTACTTGCGAGAACCGCAGCGTCCATGCCCTTCGCACAGCGAAGCAGCCAGTCCCCCCGAACCCCCACCCACGCGTGGAATTACCCGTCCACCAACCGATTCCGCCCTCCACCACGTGGAACCACCCCTCCACCAGCCGATTTCGCCCTCCCTCGCGTCTCCCGAAGTCCTGCCCACCCACCGTGACCAAATCCGCGACCCTCCCCCTCCGAACCCCCCAGCAAATAGGTCTCGCGCCCCTCCACCCGTCGATTTCGCCCTCCACCACGTGGACCCACCCCTCCACCACGTGGAACCACCCCTCCACCAGCCGATTTCGCCCTCCCTCGCGACCCAATTCGCGACCCCCCCCCACCGAAACCCCCCCTGGGCACAGGGTTTCACCCTGCACCCGCAACCCCCCTAGGTATAATTATTGAGACCCCCCAAAAGGGGGATCCCAATCCTTACACCAAGTTCGACTCAGGGACCGCGGGGTCGTCACACCCCGTGTGTAAGGGCGGTTTTACCCGCCATTACACCCCCTGCGGGACGTAGGTAGGGACAGCGAGAATCGTCGTTAATCCATTCATGCGCGTCACTAATTAGATGACGAGGCATTTGGCTATTTTTTTTTTTTTTTTTTTTTTTTTTTTTTTTTTTTTTTTTTTTTTTTTTTTTTTTTTTTTTTTTTTTTTTTAAGAAGGGGAAACCTTTTATAGGCACCTCAGCATCGAAGCTGAGGTAGTGTGGGAGTCACTGCGAACAGCATACCCACTAAAACCCCTTCTCTTACTCGCCGATGTTATTGGCGAGCGACGGCTTTATTTCCTGCTGCCGAATTTACGATGTTCTGCGAGGGGCAGGTACCCAAATGCAATGGGGGGAGAAGCGCGGATCAGCCCACCCCAACGCGTGCTCGTGGGGCCATAGAAGTCATTTGGCCCCACCGGGTCCAGTTGGTATGGGACCCCTGCAACACCCTTGTGGTGATGCCACTCAAGAGCCCCACAGGAACGCCCAGACAAGATCCCAATGACTCGGCGGACGCCCCACTCCAGACACCCCTCCATGAAAGGGTGCATGACGTCACAGTCACCGAGGAAGGTGGCAGATTAAGGGTGGCAGCAGCCAACTCCTTAACCTGCGAGGTGTTATATTTCGCAACCTTCCTCAGGTGACTGTCGTCGAGCGGGGGACCACCGGACACGATCTGAGCGTCCAGGATGAAGCCTCTCGAACCCGATTTGACCAGGAGGTCCGGTTTCCTCAAGCCCTCCACTGTGCGGAGATGAGGTTCTACAATTACCTCCATCTTCCGCGACCGCAGATGGTCGGCGAGGGTTTTACAGACGGCATCATGTCGCTTCACCCTGCCGCCGTGTGTACGGAAACAGGACTGAACGACATGAGCGGCCGTCTCAGTGCAATCACACCCTGCGCGGCACTTGATGTTGGCGTGCACGCGCCTCTCGCCGCGGGACGTACGGACTAGTGTGGGGAGGCAGTTGATGCGTGTGTGGTGGTATTGGACGTAGTCCCTTCCGGGCACGCCCGATACACCCGCACCAATCCACCTCGTTGAGGCAGATGTTCGCCCACACTCCCTCAGTTCCTTGCCATCGACAGAGGTGTATAGTCTGTCGGCCCAATGCTTGCCACGCAACTCGCGGCTATAGAGTCTCTCACCACAGGGGTTCAAGGCTCTATCGGTCCAACGGATGCGGTTTTGGACCCACTCCGACTCATGTGCAATCCTGACGGATTGAGACGAAGATTGCCTCATTGACATGAGCCGGTCTCGCATTAGGCCGGGGATGGACGTAAGGAATGAGGGAATGCCTAGACCGCCGTCTCTGCAGGCCGTGTGGAAGTAGGCCACCGGCACGTCCTTGGGAAATCGGAGCCATCTTCTGATCGCGGCTCTCACCTGAAGGTCGAGCGCGCGCAGGACCTTCAGCGTACAACCAGCCAGCACCAGGCGATGGTAGTACCTGGGGATGAGGAAGCAGCGCAAGATGGTGAGGCGCTGCTGTGGCTTCAAGGGCGCTCGCGTAATGCGCTGTAGTTCCACCTCCACGGACGGGGAAACCCTCTTCAGGCCAGCTGGGCTAAGGTTCACACCGAGGTATCGCCATTCCTCGGTGGGGCCCAACTGCTTGACGGATGACCTGTCACGAAGCCTGAATTGAGGAGAGGTCAACACCTTGACCTTTTTCTCCCGACCTGATGGTACAATGGAGGTGGCAACGCATTTGGACGTGTTGAACGCGAGCCCCTGTTTACTGGCTGTGTCTTCCGCCGCGATCAGTGCCGCAGACATACCGGTGGTCGAAGAGGCCACCAAGCAGATGTCGTCCGCGTATGCTACGGCACTTATCAGATGGTCCGACTCCATCTGGTACCCGACGGACGATGGTATCGACCGCAGGATCCGATCGGTGACCAACGAGAAGATGATGGAACTCATAGGGTCACCCTGTCGCACCCCCCTCCTCACAACGATTCTCCCGGACTTCCCGCCCGGCACCTCCAAGATGGTTGTGGAGATGCGATACGTGGTTTCCACGTACCTCACGAGACTGTCAGGCACACCCGCCTCAGTGAGGGCCGATGTTATGGCCTCGTGGCTGACCGAGTCGAAGGCCTTGGCAACGTCGAGCGACACAATGTGAAGCTCCCGTCGGCGACTACGGGCGTGGTTGATGGCCGCCGCCAGAACTGCTATGTTCTCGGCGCAACCATCTTCCAAGCAACGTTGCCTTTCATCGACCAAATGTTCAGCCATCATGCGCTGTGCTAAGATCTTGTGCAGCTGACGCACAACCACTGAGGCGATGCTGATGGGCCTGAAGTCCGCAGGCGACATGCCATTCGCCTTCTTGGGCACGAAGACCGTCCTACTTACCAGGATGTCTTCGGGGAAGGAGCCGGTGTACAGGACCATGTTGTAGAGGAGGGCTCTGACAGCGATCGGGCACTGCTGCCACGCCCGCGGTGTGATCCCGTCGATGCCAGGTGCCGAGCCATTAGGGACTTCGACAGACTCCACCTCTTTAGCAGAGATGGGCTGCGCCAGTGCGTTCCTCTGTTGGTCATGAGGCAGACGCGGGTGTTGCTCCACCTGGATTGAAGGATGGCCGAATACTGGTTCCCAGAATTCGACCATCTCCCCCAGGGGAGGCACCGCTGCGTCCCTTTCCCCATCCAGAACCAACTCAGCAGCTCTGCTCATGTTGGCCCTAAATAGGGACTGCATCTTGGCGTATTCCCTACGCCGGATCTTCTGGCGGCTCGGCTCACCGCCCTCCTGATCTCTACGTCGTCTGCGAGGACGACGTCCTCGCCTACCTGGGGGTACCGCCACGGAACGAATCCAGTCAGCGATGCCACCAGACACGTCGTCACCCCCCAGCAGCCGCTCCCCGAGGCGAATCAAAGGATGACCCAAGCTCGCGTCATCCTTGGAGACTACACGCATGAGACGCCTAATGGCCTCAGCATACATGTCCCGGGGGTCAGAAGGCGGGAGCAACGCTCCCTCTCCCGAGGCGCTTGGCAGATCGGCGGCCGGGCTGCTCATCTGGGTGGTTTGGGTGCTAGGCGGGGAGGGTGGGGCAGGAGGGATGTCTTGGAGTGCTGCAATTGCCTGTTGGACTAGCAGGCGGTAACCAGCCGTCTTCCTGGCATACTTAATTCCATCAGAATTTCTTCCGGGGAAAAAGGGTGCCAGGAAGAGGTTGATAAACCGGACGGGATTCCCGGCTCTGTCACACCCGAAGTGTGCGACGTAGGCCTCCTCCGCAGCAGCC
>NW_026973951.1:20000-50000 GCF_034640455.1 Diachasmimorpha longicaudata | reverse complement strand
GAATTTATCATAATTGTGTGCATTCAATTATATACAAATATATATTTTTTTTTAATTAAAAATCCTGTGATGCTATTTTTGCATACCAACAAAAATAGCATCAACATTTAAGTCATCATTAAAAATTAATAATATCGGTTACTTGATAAACTATAAAATAGTTGTATAGAATTTAGTTTAATTTTATGGATTCAATTATATATGAATATATATTTTTTTTAATTAAAAATTCTGTGATGCTATTTTTGCATACCAACAAAAATAGCATCAACATTTAAGTCATCTTTAAAAATTAATAATATCGGTTACTTGATAATTTATACATCAGTTATACAGGTTTTATTTTAATTTTGTACATTTAAATATATGAATATATATTTTTTTCAATTAAAAATTCTGTGATGCTATTTTTGCATACCAACAAAAATAGCATCAACGTTTCAAGTCATCATTAAAAATTAATAATATCGGTTACTTGATAAATTATAAATTAGTTACATAGAATTTATTTTTATTTTAGGCATTCAATTATATATGAATATATATTTTTTTCAATGAAAAATTCTGTGATGCTATTTTTGCATACCAACAAAAATAGGATCAACGTTCCAAGACATCATTGAAAATTAATAATGTCGGTTACTTGATAAAATATAAATTAGTTGTATAGAATTTAGTTTAATTTTATGCATTCAATTATATATGAATATAATTTTTTTCAATTAAAAATTCTGTGATGCTATTTTTGCATACCAACAAAAATAGCATCAACGTTCCAAGACATCATTGAAAATTAATAATATCGGTTACTTGATAAACTATAAAATAGTTGTATGGAATCTAGTTTAATTTTATGCATTCAATTATATATGAATATATATTTTTTTTAATTAAAAATTCTGTGATGCTATTTTTGCATACCAACAAAAATAGGATCAACGTTTCAAGTCATCAATAAAAATTAATAATATCGGTTACTTGGTAAATTATAAATTAGTTATATAGAATTTAGTTTAATTTTATGCATTCAATTATATATGAATATATATTTTTTACAATTAAAAATTCTGTGATGCTATTTTTGCATACCGACAAAAATAGCATCAAGCAAAAATATCACTTATTTTTCCAATTTTCGACTTGTAGAACGATCAAGTATACTATTCTTTGGATTCTAAGATTTTTTTCAAGTGATTATTTTCAAAGTTGGGAAAAATGAAAAATTATTCTAAGTCCCCATTCGTAGTTCTTTTTGATTCGTATTGCTTCGGCGCAAAGTAGGTAGGGACACTTATGGATTTCTCAATTTTTGGATAGGGACAGCCGGATAGCCGTCATTCAGCATAAAAGCTATTGTTATATGCATAATTTGATGTGAGGAATGGGAATTGATTGAAATTTTCACCCGCCAATTGCCGGCTGGCCTGATTTTAAGGTTTGAGAATCTTGACAACGATTTTGCATACCGACAAAAATAGCATCAAGCAAAAATATCACTTATTTTTCCAATTTTCGACTTGTAGAACGATCAAGTATACTATTCTTTGGATTCTAAGATTTTTTTCAAGTGATTATTTTCAAAGTTGGGAAAAATGAAAAATTATTCTAAGTCCCCATTCGTAGTTCTTTTTGATTCGTATTGCTTCGGCGCAAAGTAGGTAGGGACACTTATGGATTTCTCAATTTTTGGATAGGGACAGCCGGATAGCCGTCATTCAGCATAAAAGCTATTGTTATATGCATAGTTTGATGTGAGGAATGGGAATTGATTGAAATTTTCACCCGCCAATTGCCGGCTGGCCTGATTTTAAGGTTTGAGAATCTTGACAACGATTTTGCATACCGACAAAAATAGCATCAAGCAAAAATATCACTTATTTTTCCAATTTTCGACTTGTAGAACGATCAAGTATACTATTCTTTGGATTCTAAGATTTTTTTCAAGTGATTATTTTCAAAGTTGGGAAAAATGAAAAATTATTCTAAGTCCCCATTCGTAGTTCTTTTTGATTCGTATTGCTTCGGCGCAAAGTAGATAGGGACACTTATGGACTTCTCAATTTTTGGATAGGGACAGCCGGATAGCCGTCATTCAGCATAAAAGCTATTGTTATATGCATAGTTTGATGTGAGGAATGGGAATTGATTGAAATTTTCACCCGCCAATTGCCGGCTGGCCTGATTTTAAGGTTTGAGAATCTTGACAACGATTTTGCATACCGACAAAAATAGCATCAAGCAAAAATATCACTTATTTTTCCAATTTTCGACTTGTAGAACGATCAAGTATACTATTCTTTGGATTCTAAGATTTTTTTCAAGTGATTATTTTCAAAGTTGGGAAAAATGAAAAATTATTCTAAGTCCCCATTCGTAGTTCTTTTTGATTCGTATTGCTTCGGCGCAAAGTAGGTAGGGACACTTATGGATTTCTCAATTTTTGGATAGGGACAGCCGGATAGCCGTCATTCAGCATAAAAGCTATTGTTATATGCATAATTTGATGTGAGGAATGGGAATTGATTGAAATTTTCACCCGCCAATTGCCGGCTGGCCTGATTTTAAGGTTTGAGAATCTTGACAACGATTTTGCATACCGACAAAAATAGCATCAAGCAAAAATATCACTTATTTTTCCAATTTTCGACTTGTAGAACGATCAAGTATACTATTCTTTGGATTCTAAGATTTTTTTCAAGTGATTATTTTCAAAGTTGGGAAAAATGAAAAATTATTCTAAGTCCCCATTCGTAGTTCTTTTTGATTCGTATTGCTTCGGCGCAAAGTAGGTAGGGACACTTATGGATTTCTCAATTTTTGGATAGGGACAGCCGGATAGCCGTCATTCAGCATAAAAGCTATTGTTATATGCATAGTTTGATGTGAGGAATGGGAATTGATTGAAATTTTCACCCGCCAATTGCCGGCTGGCCTGATTTTAAGGTTTGAGAATCTTGACAACGATTTTGCATACCGACAAAAATAGCATCAAGCAAAAATATCACTTATTTTTCCAATTTTCGACTTGTAGAACGATCAAGTATACTATTCTTTGGATTCTAAGATTTTTTTCAAGTGATTATTTTCAAAGTTGGGAAAAATGAAAAATTATTCTAAGTCCCCATTCGTAGTTCTTTTTGATTCGTATTGCTTCGGCGCAAAGTAGGTAGGGACACTTATGGATTTCTCAATTTTTGGATAGGGACAGCCGGATAGCCGTCATTCAGCATAAAAGCTATTGTTATATGCATAGTTTGATGTGAGGAATGGGAATTGATTGAAATTTTCACCCGCCAATTGCCGGCTGGCCTGATTTTAAGGTTTGAGAATCTTGACAACGATTTTGCATACCGACAAAAATAGCATCAAGCAAAAATATCACTTATTTTTCCAATTTTCGACTTGTAGAACGATCAAGTATACTATTCTTTGGATTCTAAGATTTTTTTCAAGTGATTATTTTCAAAGTTGGGAAAAATGAAAAATTATTCTAAGTCCCCATTCGTAGTTCTTTTTGATTCGTATTGCTTCGGCGCAAAGTAGGTAGGGACACTTATGGATTTCTCAATTTTTGGATAGGGACAGCCGGATAGCCGTCATTCAGCATAAAAGCTATTGTTATATGCATAATTTGATGTGAGGAATGGGAATTGATTGAAATTTTCACCCGCCAATTGCCGGCTGGCCTGATTTTAAGGTTTGAGAATCTTGACAACGATTTTGCATACCGACAAAAATAGCATCAAGCAAAAATATCACTTATTTTTCCAATTTTCGACTTGTAGAACGATCAAGTATACTATTCTTTGGATTCTAAGATTTTTTTCAAGTGATTATTTTCAAAGTTGGGAAAAATGAAAAATTATTCTAAGTCCCCATTCGTAGTTCTTTTTGATTCGTATTGCTTCGGCGCAAAGTAGGTAGGGACACTTATGGATTTCTCAATTTTTGGATAGGGACAGCCGGATAGCCGTCATTCAGCATAAAAGCTATTGTTATATGCATAATTTGATGTGAGGAATGGGAATTGATTGAAATTTTCACCCGCCAATTGCCGGCTGGCCTGATTTTAAGGTTTGAGAATCTTGACAACGATTTTGCATACCGACAAAAATAGCATCAAGCAAAAATATCACTTATTTTTCCAATTTTCGACTTGTAGAACGATCAAGTATACTATTCTTTGGATTCTAAGATTTTTTTCAAGTGATTATTTTCAAAGTTGGGAAAAATGAAAAATTATTCTAAGTCCCCATTCGTAGTTCTTTTTGATTCGTATTGCTTCGGCGCAAAGTAGGTAGGGACACTTATGGATTTCTCAATTTTTGGATAGGGACAGCCGGATAGCCGTCATTCAGCATAAAAGCTATTGTTATATGCATAGTTTGATGTGAGGAATGGGAATTGATTGAAATTTTCACCCGCCAATTGCCGGCTGGCCTGATTTTAAGGTTTGAGAATCTTGACAACGATTTTGCATACCGACAAAAATAGCATCAAGCAAAAATATCACTTATTTTTCCAATTTTCGACTTGTAGAACGATCAAGTATACTATTCTTTGGATTCTAAGATTTTTTTCAAGTGATTATTTTCAAAGTTGGGAAAAATGAAAAATTATTCTAAGTCCCCATTCGTAGTTCTTTTTGATTCGTATTGCTTCGGCGCAAAGTAGGTAGGGACACTTATGGATTTCTCAATTTTTGGATAGGGACAGCCGGATAGCCGTCATTCAGCATAAAAGCTATTGTTATATGCATAATTTGATGTGAGGAATGGGAATTGATTGAAATTTTCACCCGCCAATTGCCGGCTGGCCTGATTTTAAGGTTTGAGAATCTTGACAACGATTTTGCATACCGACAAAAATAGCATCAAGCAAAAATATCACTTATTTTTCCAATTTTCGACTTGTAGAACGATCAAGTATACTATTCTTTGGATTCTAAGATTTTTTTCAAGTGATTATTTTCAAAGTTGGGAAAAATGAAAAATTATTCTAAGTCCCCATTCGTAGTTCTTTTTGATTCGTATTGCTTCGGCGCAAAGTAGGTAGGGACACTTATGGATTTCTCAATTTTTGGATAGGGACAGCCGGATAGCCGTCATTCAGCATAAAAGCTATTGTTATATGCATAGTTTGATGTGAGGAATGGGAATTGATTGAAATTTTCACCCGCCAATTGCCGGCTGGCCTGATTTTAAGGTTTGAGAATCTTGACAACGATTTTGCATACCGACAAAAATAGCATCAAGCAAAAATATCACTTATTTTTCCAATTTTCGACTTGTAGAACGATCAAGTATACTATTCTTTGGATTCTAAGATTTTTTTCAAGTGATTATTTTCAAAGTTGGGAAAAATGAAAAATTATTCTAAGTCCCCATTCGTAGTTCTTTTTGATTCGTATTGCTTCGGCGCAAAGTAGATAGGGACACTTATGGACTTCTCAATTTTTGGATAGGGACAGCCGGATAGCCGTCATTCAGCATAAAAGCTATTGTTATATGCATAGTTTGATGTGAGGAATGGGAATTGATTGAAATTTTCACCCGCCAATTGCCGGCTGGCCTGATTTTAAGGTTTGAGAATCTTGACAACGATTTTGCATACCGACAAAAATAGCATCAAGCAAAAATATCACTTATTTTTCCAATTTTCGACTTGTAGAACGATCAAGTATACTATTCTTTGGATTCTAAGATTTTTTTCAAGTGATTATTTTCAAAGTTGGGAAAAATGAAAAATTATTCTAAGTCCCCATTCGTAGTTCTTTTTGATTCGTATTGCTTCGGCGCAAAGTAGGTAGGGACACTTATGGATTTCTCAATTTTTAGATAGGGACAGCCGGATAGCCGTCATTCAGCATAAAAGCTATTGTTATATGCATAGTTTGATGTGAGGAATGGGAATTGATTGAAATTTTCACCCGCCAATTGCCGGCTGGCCTGATTTTAAGGTTTGAGAATCTTGACAACGATTTTGCATACCGACAAAAATAGCATCAAGCAAAAATATCACTTATTTTTCCAATTTTCGACTTGTAGAACGATCAAGTATACTATTCTTTGGATTCTAAGTTTTTTTTCAAGTGATTATTTTCAAAGTTGGGAAAAATGAAAAATTATTCTAAGTCCCCATTCGTAGTTCTTTTTGATTCGTATTGCTTCGGCGCAAAGTAGGTAGGGACACTTATGGCTTTCTCAATTTTTGGATAGGGACAGCCGGATAGCCGTCATTCAGCATAAAAGCTATTGTTATATGCATAGTTTGATGTGAGGAATGGGAATTGATTGAAATTTTCACCCGCCAATTGCCGGCTGGCCTGATTTTAAGGTTTGAGAATCTTGACAACGATTTTGCATACCGACAAAAATAGCATCAAGCAAAAATATCACTTATTTTTCCAATTTTCGACTTGTAGAACGATCAAGTATACTATTCTTTGGATTCTAAGTTTTTTTTCAAGTGATTATTTTCAAAGTTGGGAAAAATGAAAAATTATTCTAAGTCCCCATTCGTAGTTCTTTTTGATTCGTATTGCTTCGGCGCAAAGTAGGTAGGGACACTTATGGCTTTCTCAATTTTTGGATAGGGACAGCCGGATAGCCGTCATTCAGCATAAAAGCTATTGTTATATGCATAGTTTGATGTGAGGGATGGGAATTGATTGAAATTTTCACCCGCCAATTGCCGGCTGGCCTGATTTTAAGGTTTGAGAATCTTGACAACGATTTTGCATACCGACAAAAATAGCATCAAGCAAAAATATCACTTATTTTTCCAATTTTCGACTTGTAGAACGATCAAGTATACTATTCTTTGGATTCTAAGTTTTTTTTCAAGTGATTATTTTCAAAGTTGGGAAAAATGAAAAATTATTCTAAGTCCCCATTCGTAGTTCTTTTTGATTCGTATTGCTTCGGCGCAAAGTAGGTAGCGACACTTATGGATTTCTCAATTTTTAGATAGGGACAGCCGGATAGCCGTCATTCAGCATAAAAGCTATTGTTATATGCATAGTTTGATGTGAGGAATGGGAATTGATTGAAATTTTCACCCGCCAATTGCCGGCTGGCCTGATTTTAAGGTTTGAGAATCTTGACAACGATTTTGCATACCGACAAAAATAGCATCAAGCAAAAATATCACTTATTTTTCCAATTTTCGACTTGTAGAACGATCAAGTATACTATTCTTTGGATTCTAAGTTTTTTTTCAAGTGATTATTTTCAAAGTTGGGAAAAATGAAAAATTATTCTAAGTCCCCATTCGTAGTTCTTTTTGATTCGTATTGCTTCGGCGCAAAGTAGGTAGGGACACTTATGGCTTTCTCAATTTTTGGATAGGGACAGCCGGATAGCCGTCATTCAGCATAAAAGCTATTGTTATATGCATAGTTTGATGTGAGGAATGGGAATTGATTGAAATTTTCACCCGCCAATTGCCGGCTGGCCTGATTTTAAGGTTTGAGAATCTTGACAACGATTTTGCATACCGACAAAAATAGCATCAAGCAAAAATATCACTTATTTTTCCAATTTTCGACTTGTAGAACGATCAAGTATACTATTCTTTGGATTCTAAGTTTTTTTTCAAGTGATTATTTTCAAAGTTGGGAAAAATGAAAAATTATTCTAAGTCCCCATTCGTAGTTCTTTTTGATTCGTATTGCTTCGGCGCAAAGTAGGTAGGGACACTTATGGATTTCTCAATTTTTGGATAGGGACAGCCGGATAGCCGTCATTCAGCATAAAAGCTATTGTTATATGCATAGTTTGATGTGAGGAATGGGAATTGATTGAAATTTTCACCCGCCAATTGCCGGCTGGCCTGATTTTAAGGTTTGAGAATCTTGACAACGATTTTGCATACCGACAAAAATAGCATCAAGCAAAAATATCACTTATTTTTCCAATTTTCGACTTGTAGAACGATCAAGTATACTATTCTTTGGATTCTAAGATTTTTTTCAAGTGATTATTTTCAAAGTTGGGAAAAATGAAAAATTATTCTAAGTCCCCATTCGTAGTTCTTTTTGATTCGTATTGCTTCGGCGCAAAGTAGGTAGGGACACTTATGGATTTCTCAATTTTTGGATAGGGACAGCCGGATAGCCGTCATTCAGCATAAAAGCTATTGTTATATGCATAGTTTGATGTGAGGAATGGGAATTGATTGAAATTTTCACCCGCCAATTGCCGGCTGGCCTGATTTTAAGGTTTGAGAATCTTGACAACGATTTTGCATACCGACAAAAATAGCATCAAGCAAAAATATCACTTATTTTTCCAATTTTCGACTTGTAGAACGATCAAGTATACTATTCTTTGGATTCTAAGTTTTTTTTCAAGTGATTATTTTCAAAGTTGGGAAAAATGAAAAATTATTCTAAGTCCCCATTCGTAGTTCTTTTTGATTCGTATTGCTTCGGCGCAAAGTAGGTAGGGACACTTATGGATTTCTCAATTTTTGGATAGGGACAGCCGGATAGCCGTCATTCAGCATAAAAGCTATTGTTATATGCATAGTTTGATGTGAGGAATGGGAATTGATTGAAATTTTCACCCGCCAATTGCCGGCTGGCCTGATTTTAAGGTTTGAGAATCTTGACAACGATTTTGCATACCGACAAAAATAGCATCAAGCAAAAATATCACTTATTTTTCCAATTTTCGACTTGTAGAACGATCAAGTATACTATTCTTTGGATTCTAAGTTTTTTTTCAAGTGATTATTTTCAAAGTTGGGAAAAATGAAAAATTATTCTAAGTCCCCATTCGTAGTTCTTTTTGATTCGTATTGCTTCGACGCAAAGTAGGTAGGGACACTTATGGATTTCTCAATTTTTGGATAGGGACAGCCGGATAGCCGTCATTCAGCATAAAAGCTATTGTTATATGCATAGTTTGATGTGAGGAATGGGAATTGATTGAAATTTTCACCCGCCAATTGCCGGCTGGCCTGATTTTAAGGTTTGAGAATCTTGACAACGATTTTGCGGACCGACAAAAATAGCATCAAGCAAAAATATCACTTATTTTTCCAATTTTCGACTTGTAGAACGATCAAGTATACTATTCTTTGGATTCTAAGTTTTTTTTCAAGTGATTATTTTCAAAGTTGGGAAAAATGAAAAATTATTCTAAGTCCCCATTCGTAGTTCTTTTTGATTCGTATTGCTTCGGCGCAAAGTAGGTAGGGACACTTATGGCTTTCTCAATTTTTGGATAGGGACAGCCGGATAGCCGTCATTCAGCATAAAAGCTATTGTTATATGCATAGTTTGATGTGAGGAATGGGAATTGATTGAAATTTTCACCCGCCAATTGCCGGCTGGCCTGATTTTAAGGTTTGAGAATCTTGACAACGATTTTGCATACCGACAAAAATAGCATCAAGCAAAAATATCACTTATTTTTCCAATTTTCGACTTGTAGAACGATCAAGTATACTATTCTTTGGATTCTAAGTTTTTTTTCAAGTGATTATTTTCAAAGTTGGGAAAAATGAAAAATTATTCTAAGTCCCCATTCGTAGTTCTTTTTGATTCGTATTGCTTCGGCGCAAAGTAGGTAGGGACACTTATGGATTTCTCAATTTTTGGATAGGGACAGCCGGATAGCCGTCATTCAGCATAAAAGCTATTGTTATATGCATAGTTTGATGTGAGGAATGGGAATTGATTGAAATTTTCACCCGCCAATTGCCGGCTGGCCTGATTTTAAGGTTTGAGAATCTTGACAACGATTTTGCATACCGACAAAAATAGCATCAAGCAAAAATATCACTTATTTTTCCAATTTTCGACTTGTAGAACGATCAAGTATACAATTCTTTGGATTCTAAGATTTTTTTCAAGTGATTATTTTCAAAGTTGGGAAAAATGAAAAATTATTCTAAGTCCCCATTCGTAGTTCTTTTTGATTCGTATTGCTTCGGCGCAAAGTAGGTAGGGACACTTATGGATTTCTCAATTTTTGGATAGGGACAGCCGGATAGCCGTCATTCAGCATAAAAGCTATTGTTATATGCATAGTTTGATGTGAGGAATGGGAATTGATTGAAATTTTCACCCGCCAATTGCCGGCTGGCCTGATTTTAAGGTTTGAGAATCTTGACAACGATTTTGCATACCGACAAAAATAGCATCAAGCAAAAATATCACTTATTTTTCCAATTTTCGACTTGTAGAACGATCAAGTATACTATTCTTTGGATTCTAAGTTTTTTTTCAAGTGATTATTTTCAAAGTTGGGAAAAATGAAAAATTATTCTAAGTCCCCATTCGTAGTTCTTTTTGATTCGTATTGCTTCGGCGCAAAGTAGGTAGGGACACTTATGGATTTCTCAATTTTTGGATAGGGACAGCCGGATAGCCGTCATTCAGCATAAAAGCTATTGTTATATGCATAGTTTGATGTGAGGAATGGGAATTGATTGAAATTTTCACCCGCCAATTGCCGGCTGGCCTGATTTTAAGGTTTGAGAATCTTGACAACGATTTTGCATACCGACAAAAATAGCATCAAGCAAAAATATCACTTATTTTTCCAATTTTCGACTTGTAGAACGATCAAGTATACTATTCTTTGGATTCTAAGATTTTTTTCAAGTGATTATTTTCAAAGTTGGGAAAAATGAAAAATTATTCTAAGTCCCCATTCGTAGTTCTTTTTGATTCGTATTGCTTCGACGCAAAGTAGGTAGGGACACTTATGGATTTCTCAATTTTTGGATAGGGACAGCCGGATAGCCGTCATTCAGCATAAAAGCTATTGTTATATGCATAGTTTGATGTGAGGAATGGGAATTGATTGAAATTTTCACCCGCCAATTGCCGGCTGGCCTGATTTTAAGGTTTGAGAATCTTGACAACGATTTTGCGGACCGACAAAAATAGCATCAAGCAAAAATATCACTTATTTTTCCAATTTTCGACTTGTAGAACGATCAAGTATACTATTCTTTGGATTCTAAGTTTTTTTTCAAGTGATTATTTTCAAAGTTGGGAAAAATGAAAAATTATTCTAAGTCCCCATTCGTAGTTCTTTTTGATTCGTATTGCTTCGGCGCAAAGTAGGTAGGGACACTTATGGCTTTCTCAATTTTTGGATAGGGACAGCCGGATAGCCGTCATTCAGCATAAAAGCTATTATTATATGCATAGTTTGATGTGAGGAATGGGAATTGATTGAAATTTTCACCCGCCAATTGCCGGCTGGCCTGATTTTAAGGTTTGAGAATCTTGACAACGATTTTGCGGACCGACAAAAATAGCATCAAGCAAAAATATCACTTATTTTTCCAATTTTCGACTTGTAGAACGATCAAGTATACTATTCTTTGGATTCTAAGTTTTTTTTCAAGTGATTATTTTCAAAGTTGGGAAAAATGAAAAATTATTCTAAGTCCCCATTCGTAGTTCTTTTTGATTCGTATTGCTTCGGCGCAAAGTAGGTAGGGACACTTATGGCTTTCTCAATTTTTGGATAGGGACAGCCGGATAGCCGTCATTCAGCATAAAAGCTATTGTTATATGCATAGTTTGATGTGAGGAATGGGAATTGATTGAAATTTTCACCCGCCAATTGCCGGCTGGCCTGATTTTAAGGTTTGAGAATCTTGACAACGATTTTGCATACCGACAAAAATAGCATCAAGCAAAAATATCACTTATTTTTCCAATTTTCGACTTGTAGAACGATCAAGTATACTATTCTTTGGATTCTAAGTTTTTTTTCAAGTGATTATTTTCAAAGTTGGGAAAAATGAAAAATTATTCTAAGTCCCCATTCGTAGTTCTTTTTGATTCGTATTGCTTCGGCGCAAAGTAGGTAGGGACACTTATGGATTTCTCAATTTTTGGATAGGGACAGCCGGATAGCCGTCATTCAGCATAAAAGCTATTGTTATATGCATAGTTTGATGTGAGGAATGGGAATTGATTGAAATTTTCACCCGCCAATTGCCGGCTGGCCTGATTTTAAGGTTTGAGAATCTTGACAACGATTTTGCATACCGACAAAAATAGCATCAAGCAAAAATATCACTTATTTTTCCAATTTTCGACTTGTAGAACGATCAAGTATACAATTCTTTGGATTCTAAGATTTTTTTCAAGTGATTATTTTCAAAGTTGGGAAAAATGAAAAATTATTCTAAGTCCCCATTCGTAGTTCTTTTTGATTCGTATTGCTTCGGCGCAAAGTAGGTAGGGACACTTATGGATTTCTCAATTTTTGGATAGGGACAGCCGGATAGCCGTCATTCAGCATAAAAGCTATTGTTATATGCATAGTTTGATGTGAGGAATGGGAATTGATTGAAATTTTCACCCGCCAATTGCCGGCTGGCCTGATTTTAAGGTTTGAGAATCTTGACAACGATTTTGCATACCGACAAAAATAGCATCAAGCAAAAATATCACTTATTTTTCCAATTTTCGACTTGTAGAACGATCAAGTATACTATTCTTTGGATTCTAAGTTTTTTTTCAAGTGATTATTTTCAAAGTTGGGAAAAATGAAAAATTATTCTAAGTCCCCATTCGTAGTTCTTTTTGATTCGTATTGCTTCGGCGCAAAGTAGGTAGGGACACTTATGGATTTCTCAATTTTTGGATAGGGACAGCCGGATAGCCGTCATTCAGCATAAAAGCTATTGTTATATGCATAGTTTGATGTGAGGAATGGGAATTGATTGAAATTTTCACCCGCCAATTGCCGGCTGGCCTGATTTTAAGGTTTGAGAATCTTGACAACGATTTTGCATACCGACAAAAATAGCATCAAGCAAAAATATCACTTATTTTTCCAATTTTCGACTTGTAGAACGATCAAGTATACTATTCTTTGGATTCTAAGATTTTTTTCAAGTGATTATTTTCAAAGTTGGGAAAAATGAAAAATTATTCTAAGTCCCCATTCGTAGTTCTTTTTGATTCGTATTGCTTCGACGCAAAGTAGGTAGGGACACTTATGGATTTCTCAATTTTTGGATAGGGACAGCCGGATAGCCGTCATTCAGCATAAAAGCTATTGTTATATGCATAGTTTGATGTGAGGAATGGGAATTGATTGAAATTTTCACCCGCCAATTGCCGGCTGGCCTGATTTTAAGGTTTGAGAATCTTGACAACGATTTTGCGGACCGACAAAAATAGCATCAAGCAAAAATATCACTTATTTTTCCAATTTTCGACTTGTAGAACGATCAAGTATACTATTCTTTGGATTCTAAGTTTTTTTTCAAGTGATTATTTTCAAAGTTGGGAAAAATGAAAAATTATTCTAAGTCCCCATTCGTAGTTCTTTTTGATTCGTATTGCTTCGGCGCAAAGTAGGTAGGGACACTTATGGCTTTCTCAATTTTTGGATAGGGACAGCCGGATAGCCGTCATTCAGCATAAAAGCTATTGTTATATGCATAGTTTGATGTGAGGAATGGGAATTGATTGAAATTTTCACCCGCCAATTGCCGGCTGGCCTGATTTTAAGGTTTGAGAATCTTGACAACGATTTTGCATACCGACAAAAATAGCATCAAGCAAAAATATCACTTATTTTTCCAATTTTCGACTTGTAGAACGATCAAGTATACTATTCTTTGGATTCTAAGATTTTTTTCAAGTGATTATTTTCAAAGTTGGGAAAAATGAAAAATTATTCTAAGTCCCCATTCGTAGTTCTTTTTGATTCGTATTGCTTCGACGCAAAGTAGGTAGGGACACTTATGGATTTCTCAATTTTTGGATAGGGACAGCCGGATAGCCGTCATTCAGCATAAAAGCTATTGTTATATGCATAGTTTGATGTGAGGAATGGGAATTGATTGAAATTTTCACCCGCCAATTGCCGGCTGGCCTGATTTTAAGGTTTGAGAATCTTGACAACGATTTTGCGGACCGACAAAAATAGCATCAAGCAAAAATATCACTTATTTTTCCAATTTTCGACTTGTAGAACGATCAAGTATACTATTCTTTGGATTCTAAGTTTTTTTTCAAGTGATTATTTTCAAAGTTGGGAAAAATGAAAAATTATTCTAAGTCCCCATTCGTAGTTCTTTTTGATTCGTATTGCTTCGGCGCAAAGTAGGTAGGGACACTTATGGATTTCTCAATTTTTGGATAGGGACAGCCGGATAGCCGTCATTCAGCATAAAAGCTATTGTTATATGCATAGTTTGATGTGAGGAATGGGAATTGATTGAAATTTTCACCCGCCAATTGCCGGCTGGCCTGATTTTAAGGTTTGAGAATCTTGACAACGATTTTGCATACCGACAAAAATAGCATCAAGCAAAAATATCACTTATTTTTCCAATTTTCGACTTGTAGAACGATCAAGTATACTATTCTTTGGATTCTAAGATTTTTTTCAAGTGATTATTTTCAAAGTTGGGAAAAATGAAAAATTATTCTAAGTCCCCATTCGTAGTTCTTTTTGATTCGTATTGCTTCGGCGCAAAGTAGGTAGGGACACTTATGGATTTCTCAATTTTTGGATAGGGACAGCCGGATAGCCGTCATTCAGCATAAAAGCTATTGTTATATGCATAGTTTGATGTGAGGAATGGGAATTGATTGAAATTTTCACCCGCCAATTGCCGGCTGGCCTGATTTTAAGGTTTGAGAATCTTGACAACGATTTTGCATACCGACAAAAATAGCATCAAGCAAAAATATCACTTATTTTTCCAATTTTCGACTTGTAGAACGATCAAGTATACTATTCTTTGGATTCTAAGTTTTTTTTCAAGTGATTATTTTCAAAGTTGGGAAAAATGAAAAATTATTCTAAGTCCCCATTCGTAGTTCTTTTTGATTCGTATTGCTTCGGCGCAAAGTAGGTAGGGACACTTATGGATTTCTCAATTTTTGGATAGGGACAGCCGGATAGCCGTCATTCAGCATAAAAGCTATTGTTATATGCATAGTTTGATGTGAGGAATGGGAATTGATTGAAATTTTCACCCGCCAATTGCCGGCTGGCCTGATTTTAAGGTTTGAGAATCTTGACAACGATTTTGCATACCGACAAAAATAGCATCAAGCAAAAATATCACTTATTTTTCCAATTTTCGACTTGTAGAACGATCAAGTATACTATTCTTTGGATTCTAAGATTTTTTTCAAGTGATTATTTTCAAAGTTGGGAAAAATGAAAAATTATTCTAAGTCCCCATTCGTAGTTCTTTTTGATTCGTATTGCTTCGGCGCAAAGTAGGTAGGGACACTTATGGATTTCTCAATTTTTGGATAGGGACAGCCGGATAGCCGTCATTCAGCATAAAAGCTATTGTTATATGCATAGTTTGATGTGAGGAATGGGAATTGATTGAAATTTTCACCCGCCAATTGCCGGCTGGCCTGATTTTAAGGTTTGAGAATCTTGACAACGATTTTGCATACCGACAAAAATAGCATCAAGCAAAAATATCACTTATTTTTCCAATTTTCGACTTGTAGAACGATCAAGTATACTATTCTTTGGATTCTAAGTTTTTTTTCAAGTGATTATTTTCAAAGTTGGGAAAAATGAAAAATTATTCTAAGTCCCCATTCGTAGTTCTTTTTGATTCGTATTGCTTCGGCGCAAAGTAGGTAGGGACACTTATGGATTTCTCAATTTTTGGATAGGGACAGCCGGATAGCCGTCATTCAGCATAAAAGCTATTGTTATATGCATAGTTTGATGTGAGGAATGGGAATTGATTGAAATTTTCACCCGCCAATTGCCGGCTGGCCTGATTTTAAGGTTTGAGAATCTTGACAACGATTTTGCATACCGACAAAAATAGCATCAAGCAAAAATATCACTTATTTTTCCAATTTTCGACTTGTAGAACGATCAAGTATACTATTCTTTGGATTCTAAGATTTTTTTCAAGTGATTATTTTCAAAGTTGGGAAAAATGAAAAATTATTCTAAGTCCCCATTCGTAGTTCTTTTTGATTCGTATTGCTTCGACGCAAAGTAGGTAGGGACACTTATGGATTTCTCAATTTTTGGATAGGGACAGCCGGATAGCCGTCATTCAGCATAAAAGCTATTGTTATATGCATAGTTTGATGTGAGGAATGGGAATTGATTGAAATTTTCACCCGCCAATTGCCGGCTGGCCTGATTTTAAGGTTTGAGAATCTTGACAACGATTTTGCGGACCGACAAAAATAGCATCAAGCAAAAATATCACTTATTTTTCCAATTTTCGACTTGTAGAACGATCAAGTATACTATTCTTTGGATTCTAAGTTTTTTTTCAAGTGATTATTTTCAAAGTTGGGAAAAATGAAAAATTATTCTAAGTCCCCATTCGTAGTTCTTTTTGATTCGTATTGCTTCGGCGCAAAGTAGGTAGGGACACTTATGGCTTTCTCAATTTTTGGATAGGGACAGCCGGATAGCCGTCATTCAGCATAAAAGCTATTGTTATATGCATAGTTTGATGTGAGGAATGGGAATTGATTGAAATTTTCACCCGCCAATTGCCGGCTGGCCTGATTTTAAGGTTTGAGAATCTTGACAACGATTTTGCATACCGACAAAAATAGCATCAAGCAAAAATATCACTTATTTTTCCAATTTTCGACTTGTAGAACGATCAAGTATACTATTCTTTGGATTCTAAGTTTTTTTTCAAGTGATTATTTTCAAAGTTGGGAAAAATGAAAAATTATTCTAAGTCCCCATTCGTAGTTCTTTTTGATTCGTATTGCTTCGGCGCAAAGTAGGTAGGGACACTTATGGATTTCTCAATTTTTGGATAGGGACAGCCGGATAGCCGTCATTCAGCATAAAAGCTATTGTTATATGCATAGTTTGATGTGAGGAATGGGAATTGATTGAAATTTTCACCCGCCAATTGCCGGCTGGCCTGATTTTAAGGTTTGAGAATCTTGACAACGATTTTGCGGACCGACAAAAATAGCATCAAGCAAAAATATCACTTATTTTTCCAATTTTCGACTTGTAGAACGATCAAGTATACTATTCTTTGGATTCTAAGATTTTTTTCAAGTGATTATTTTCAAAGTTGGGAAAAATGAAAAATTATTCTAAGTCCCCATTCGTAGTTCTTTTTGATTCGTATTGCTTCGGCGCAAAGTAGGTAGGGACACTTATGGCTTTCTCAATTTTTGGATAGGGACAGCCGGATAGCCGTCATTCAGCATAAAAGCTATTGTTATATGCATAGTTTGATGTGAGGAATGGGAATTGATTGAAATTTTCACCCGCCACTTGCCGGCTGGCCTGATTTTAAGGTTTGAGAATCTTGACAACGATTTTGCATACCGACAAAAATAGCATCAAGCAAAAATATCACTTATTTTTCCAATTTTCGACTTGTAGAACGATCAAGTATACTATTCTTTGGATTCTAAGATTTTTTTCAAGTGATTATTTTCAAAGTTGGGAAAAATGAAAAATTATTCTAAGTCCCCATTCGTAGTTCTTTTTGATTCGTATTGCTTCGGCGCAAAGTAGGTAGGGACACTTATGGATTTCTCAATTTTTGGATAGGGACAGCCGGATAGCCGTCATTCAGCATAAAAGCTATTGTTATATGCATAGTTTGATGTGAGGAATGGGAATTGATTGAAATTTTCACCCGCCAATTGCCGGCTGGCCTGATTTTAAGGTTTGAGAATCTTGACAACGATTTTGCATACCGACAAAAATAGCATCAAGCAAAAATATCACTTATTTTTCCAATTTTCGACTTGTAGAACGATCAAGTATACTATTCTTTGGATTCTAAGATTTTTTTCAAGTGATTATTTTCAAAGTTGGGAAAAATGAAAAATTATTCTAAGTCCCCATTCGTAGTTCTTTTTGATTCGTATTGCTTCGGCGCAAAGTAGGTAGGGACACTTATGGATTTCTCAATTTTTGGATAGGGACAGCCGGATAGCCGTCATTCAGCATAAAAGCTATTGTTATATGCATAGTTTGATGTGAGGAATGGGAATTGATTGAAATTTTCACCCGCCAATTGCCGGCTGGCCTGATTTTAAGGTTTGAGAATCTTGACAACGATTTTGCATACCGACAAAAATAGCATCAAGCAAAAATATCACTTATTTTTCCAATTTTCGACTTGTAGAACGATCAAGTATACTATTCTTTGGATTCTAAGATTTTTTTCAAGTGATTATTTTCAAAGTTGGGAAAAATGAAAAATTATTCTAAGTCCCCATTCGTAGTTCTTTTTGATTCGTATTGCTTCGGCGCAAAGTAGGTAGGGACACTTATGGATTTCTCAATTTTTGGATAGGGACAGCCGGATAGCCGTCATTCAGCATAAAAGCTATTGTTATATGCATAGTTTGATGTGAGGAATGGGAATTGATTGAAATTTTCACCCGCCAATTGCCGGCTGGCCTGATTTTAAGGTTTGAGAATCTTGACAACGATTTTGCATACCGACAAAAATAGCATCAAGCAAAAATATCACTTATTTTTCCAATTTTCGACTTGTAGAACGATCAAGTATACTATTCTTTGGATTCTAAGATTTTTTTCAAGTGATTATTTTCAAAGTTGGGAAAAATGAAAAATTATTCTAAGTCCCCATTCGTAGTTCTTTTTGATTCGTATTGCTTCGGCGCAAAGTAGGTAGGGACACTTATGGATTTCTCAATTTTTGGATAGGGACAGCCGGATAGCCGTCATTCAGCATAAAAGCTATTGTTATATGCATAGTTTGATGTGAGGAATGGGAATTGATTGAAATTTTCACCCGCCAATTGCCGGCTGGCCTGATTTTAAGGTTTGAGAATCTTGACAACGATTTTGCATACCGACAAAAATAGCATCAAGCAAAAATATCACTTATTTTTCCAATTTTCGACTTGTAGAACGATCAAGTATACTATTCTTTGGATTCTAAGATTTTTTTCAAGTGATTATTTTCAAAGTTGGGAAAAATGAAAAATTATTCTAAGTCCCCATTCGTAGTTCTTTTTGATTCGTATTGCTTCGGCGCAAAGTAGGTAGGGACACTTATGGCTTTCTCAATTTTTGGATAGGGACAGCCGGATAGCCGTCATTCAGCATAAAAGCTATTGTTATATGCATAGTTTGATGTGAGGAATGGGAATTGATTGAAATTTTCACCCGCCACTTGCCGGCTGGCCTGATTTTAAGGTTTGAGAATCTTGACAACGATTTTGCATACCGACAAAAATAGCATCAAGCAAAAATATCACTTATTTTTCCAATTTTCGACTTGTAGAACGATCAAGTATACTATTCTTTGGATTCTAAGATTTTTTTCAAGTGATTATTTTCAAAGTTGGGAAAAATGAAAAATTATTCTAAGTCCCCATTCGTAGTTCTTTTTGATTCGTATTGCTTCGGCGCAAAGTAGGTAGGGACACTTATGGATTTCTCAATTTTTGGATAGGGACAGCCGGATAGCCGTCATTCAGCATAAAAGCTATTGTTATATGCATAGTTTGATGTGAGGAATGGGAATTGATTGAAATTTTCACCCGCCAATTGCCGGCTGGCCTGATTTTAAGGTTTGAGAATCTTGACAACGATTTTGCATACCGACAAAAATAGCATCAAGCAAAAATATCACTTATTTTTCCAATTTTCGACTTGTAGAACGATCAAGTATACTATTCTTTGGATTCTAAGATTTTTTTCAAGTGATTATTTTCAAAGTTGGGAAAAATGAAAAATTATTCTAAGTCCCCATTCGTAGTTCTTTTTGATTCGTATTGCTTCGGCGCAAAGTAGGTAGGGACACTTATGGATTTCTCAATTTTTGGATAGGGACAGCCGGATAGCCGTCATTCAGCATAAAAGCTATTGTTATATGCATAGTTTGATGTGAGGAATGGGAATTGATTGAAATTTTCACCCGCCAATTGCCGGCTGGCCTGATTTTAAGGTTTGAGAATCTTGACAACGATTTTGCATACCGACAAAAATAGCATCAAGCAAAAATATCACTTATTTTTCCAATTTTCGACTTGTAGAACGATCAAGTATACTATTCTTTGGATTCTAAGATTTTTTTCAAGTGATTATTTTCAAAGTTGGGAAAAATGAAAAATTATTCTAAGTCCCCATTCGTAGTTCTTTTTGATTCGTATTGCTTCGGCGCAAAGTAGGTAGGGACACTTATGGATTTCTCAATTTTTGGATAGGGACAGCCGGATAGCCGTCATTCAGCATAAAAGCTATTGTAATATGCATAGTTTGATGTGAGGAATGGGAATTGATTGAAATTTTCACCCGCCAATTGCCGGCTGGCCTGATTTTAAGGTTTGAGAATCTTGACAACGATTTTGCATACCGACAAAAATAGCATCAAGCAAAAATATCACTTATTTTTCCAATTTTCGACTTGTAGAACGATCAAGTATACTATTCTTTGGATTCTAAGATTTTTTTCAAGTGATTATTTTCAAAGTTGGGAAAAATGAAAAATTATTCTAAGTCCCCATTCGTAGTTCTTTTTGATTCGTATTGCTTCGGCGCAAAGTAGGTAGGGACACTTATGGATTTCTCAATTTTTGGATAGGGACAGCCGGATAGCCGTCATTCAGCATAAAAGCTATTGTTATATGCATAGTTTGATGTGAGGAATGGGAATTGATTGAAATTTTCACCCGCCAATTGCCGGCTGGCCTGATTTTAAGGTTTGAGAATCTTGACAACGATTTTGCATACCGACAAAAATAGCATCAAGCAAAAATATCACTTATTTTTCCAATTTTCGACTTGTAGAACGATCAAGTATACTATTCTTTGGATTCTAAGATTTTTTTCAAGTGATTATTTTCAAAGTTGGGAAAAATGAAAAATTATTCTAAGTCCCCATTCGTAGTTCTTTTTGATTCGTATTGCTTCGGCGCAAAGTAGGTAGGGACACTTATGGCTTTCTCAATTTTTGGATAGGGACAGCCGGATAGCCGTCATTCAGCATAAAAGCTATTGTTATATGCATAGTTTGATGTGAGGAATGGGAATTGATTGAAATTTTCACCCGCCACTTGCCGGCTGGCCTGATTTTAAGGTTTGAGAATCTTGACAACGATTTTGCATACCGACAAAAATAGCATCAAGCAAAAATATCACTTATTTTTCCAATTTTCGACTTGTAGAACGATCAAGTATACTATTCTTTGGATTCTAAGATTTTTTTCAAGTGATTATTTTCAAAGTTGGGAAAAATGAAAAATTATTCTAAGTCCCCATTCGTAGTTCTTTTTGATTCGTATTGCTTCGGCGCAAAGTAGGTAGGGACACTTATGGATTTCTCAATTTTTGGATAGGGACAGCCGGATAGCCGTCATTCAGCATAAAAGCTATTGTTATATGCATAGTTTGATGTGAGGAATGGGAATTGATTGAAATTTTCACCCGCCAATTGCCGGCTGGCCTGATTTTAAGGTTTGAGAATCTTGACAACGATTTTGCATACCGACAAAAATAGCATCAAGCAAAAATATCACTTATTTTTCCAATTTTCGACTTGTAGAACGATCAAGTATACTATTCTTTGGATTCTAAGATTTTTTTCAAGTGATTATTTTCAAAGTTGGGAAAAATGAAAAATTATTCTAAGTCCCCATTCGTAGTTCTTTTTGATTCGTATTGCTTCGGCGCAAAGTAGGTAGGGACACTTATGGATTTCTCAATTTTTGGATAGGGACAGCCGGATAGCCGTCATTCAGCATAAAAGCTATTGTTATATGCATAGTTTGATGTGAGGAATGGGAATTGATTGAAATTTTCACCCGCCAATTGCCGGCTGGCCTGATTTTAAGGTTTGAGAATCTTGACAACGATTTTGCATACCGACAAAAATAGCATCAAGCAAAAATATCACTTATTTTTCCAATTTTCGACTTGTAGAACGATCAAGTATACTATTCTTTGGATTCTAAGATTTTTTTCAAGTGATTATTTTCAAAGTTGGGAAAAATGAAAAATTATTCTAAGTCCCCATTCGTAGTTCTTTTTGATTCGTATTGCTTCGGCGCAAAGTAGGTAGGGACACTTATGGCTTTCTCAATTTTTGGATAGGGACAGCCGGATAGCCGTCATTCAGCATAAAAGCTATTGTTATATGCATAGTTTGATGTGAGGAATGGGAATTGATTGAAATTTTCACCCGCCACTTGCCGGCTGGCCTGATTTTAAGGTTTGAGAATCTTGACAACGATTTTGCATACCGACAAAAATAGCATCAAGCAAAAATATCACTTATTTTTCCAATTTTCGACTTGTAGAACGATCAAGTATACTATTCTTTGGATTCTAAGATTTTTTTCAAGTGATTATTTTCAAAGTTGGGAAAAATGAAAAATTATTCTAAGTCCCCATTCGTAGTTCTTTTTGATTCGTATTGCTTCGGCGCAAAGTAGGTAGGGACACTTATGGATTTCTCAATTTTTGGATAGGGACAGCCGGATAGCCGTCATTCAGCATAAAAGCTATTGTTATATGCATAGTTTGATGTGAGGAATGGGAATTGATTGAAATTTTCACCCGCCAATTGCCGGCTGGCCTGATTTTAAGGTTTGAGAATCTTGACAACGATTTTGCATACCGACAAAAATAGCATCAAGCAAAAATATCACTTATTTTTCCAATTTTCGACTTGTAGAACGATCAAGTATACTATTCTTTGGATTCTAAGATTTTTTTCAAGTGATTATTTTCAAAGTTGGGAAAAATGAAAAATTATTCTAAGTCCCCATTCGTAGTTCTTTTTGATTCGTATTGCTTCGGCGCAAAGTAGGTAGGGACACTTATGGATTTCTCAATTTTTGGATAGGGACAGCCGGATAGCCGTCATTCAGCATAAAAGCTATTGTTATATGCATAGTTTGATGTGAGGAATGGGAATTGATTGAAATTTTCACCCGCCAATTGCCGGCTGGCCTGATTTTAAGGTTTGAGAATCTTGACAACGATTTTGCATACCGACAAAAATAGCATCAAGCAAAAATATCACTTATTTTTCCAATTTTCGACTTGTAGAACGATCAAGTATACTATTCTTTGGATTCTAAGATTTTTTTCAAGTGATTATTTTCAAAGTTGGGAAAAATGAAAAATTATTCTAAGTCCCCATTCGTAGTTCTTTTTGATTCGTATTGCTTCGGCGCAAAGTAGGTAGGGACACTTATGGATTTCTCTATTTTTGGATAGGGACAGCCGGATAGCCGTCATTCAGCATAAAAGCTATTGTTATATGCATAGTTTGATGTGAGGAATGGGAATTGATTGAAATTTTCACCCGCCAATTGCCGGCTGGCCTGATTTTAAGGTTTGAGAATCTTGACAACGATTTTGCATACCGACAAAAATAGCATCAAGCAAAAATATCACTTATTTTTCCAATTTTCGACTTGTAGAACGATCAAGTATACTATTCTTTGGATTCTAAGATTTTTTTCAAGTGATTATTTTCAAAGTTGGGAAAAATGAAAAATTATTCTAAGTCCCCATTCGTAGTTCTTTTTGATTCGTATTGCTTCGGCGCAAAGTAGGTAGGGACACTTATGGATTTCTCAATTTTTGGATAGGGACAGCCGGATAGCCGTCATTCAGCATAAAAGCTATTGTTATATGCATAGTTTGATGTGAGGAATGGGAATTGATTGAAATTTTCACCCGCCAATTGCCGGCTGGCCTGATTTTAAGGTTTGAGAATCTTGACAACGATTTTGCATACCGACAAAAATAGCATCAAGCAAAAATATCACTTATTTTTCCAATTTTCGACTTGTAGAACGATCAAGTATACTATTCTTTGGATTCTAAGATTTTTTTCAAGTGATTATTTTCAAAGTTGGGAAAAATGAAAAATTATTCTAAGTCCCCATTCGTAGTTCTTTTTGATTCGTATTGCTTCGGCGCAAAGTAGGTAGGGACACTTATGGCTTTCTCAATTTTTGGATAGGGACAGCCGGATAGCCGTCATTCAGCATAAAAGCTATTGTTATATGCATAGTTTGATGTGAGGAATGGGAATTGATTGAAATTTTCACCCGCCAATTGCCGGCTGGCCTGATTTTAAGGTTTGAGAATCTTGACAACGATTTTGCATACCGACAAAAATAGCATCAAGCAAAAATATCACTTATTTTTCCAATTTTCGACTTGTAGAACGATCAAGTATACTATTCTTTGGATTCTAAGATTTTTTTCAAGTGATTATTTTCAAAGTTGGGAAAAATGAAAAATTATTCTAAGTCCCCATTCGTAGTTCTTTTTGATTCGTATTGCTTCGGCGCAAAGTAGGTAGGGACACTTATGGATTTCTCAATTTTTGGATAGGGACAGCCGGATAGCCGTCATTCAGCATAAAAGCTATTGTTATATGCATAGTTTGATGTGAGGAATGGGAATTGATTGAAATTTTCACCCGCCAATTGCCGGCTGGCCTGATTTTAAGGTTTGAGAATCTTGACAACGATTTTGCATACCGACAAAAATAGCATCAAGCAAAAATATCACTTATTTTTCCAATTTTCGACTTGTAGAACGATCAAGTATACTATTCTTTGGATTCTAAGATTTTTTTCAAGTGATTATTTTCAAAGTTGGGAAAAATGAAAAATTATTCTAAGTCCCCATTCGTAGTTCTTTTTGATTCGTATTGCTTCGGCGCAAAGTAGGTAGGGACACTTATGGATTTCTCAATTTTTGGATAGGGACAGCCGGATAGCCGTCATTCAGCATAAAAGCTATTGTTATATGCATAGTTTGATGTGAGGAATGGGAATTGATTGAAATTTTCACCCGCCAATTGCCGGCTGGCCTGATTTTAAGGTTTGAGAATCTTGACAACGATTTTGCATACCGACAAAAATAGCATCAAGCAAAAATATCACTTATTTTTCCAATTTTCGACTTGTAGAACGATCAAGTATACTATTCTTTGGATTCTAAGATTTTTTTCAAGTGATTATTTTCAAAGTTGGGAAAAATGAAAAATTATTCTAAGTCCCCATTCGTAGTTCTTTTTGATTCGTATTGCTTCGGCGCAAAGTAGGTAGGGACACTTATGGATTTCTCAATTTTTGGATAGGGACAGCCGGATAGCCGTCATTCAGCATAAAAGCTATTGTTATATGCATAGTTTGATGTGAGGAATGGGAATTGATTGAAATTTTCACCCGCCAATTGCCGGCTGGCCTGATTTTAAGGTTTGAGAATCTTGACAACGATTTTGCATACCGACAAAAATAGCATCAAGCAAAAATATCACTTATTTTTCCAATTTTCGACTTGTAGAACGATCAAGTATACTATTCTTTGGATTCTAAGATTTTTTTCAAGTGATTATTTTCAAAGTTGGGAAAAATGAAAAATTATTCTAAGTCCCCATTCGTAGTTCTTTTTGATTCGTATTGCTTCGGCGCAAAGTAGGTAGGGACACTTATGGATTTCTCAATTTTTGGATAGGGACAGCCGGATAGCCGTCATTCAGCATAAAAGCTATTGTTATATGCATAGTTTGATGTGAGGAATGGGAATTGATTGAAATTTTCACCCGCCAATTGCCGGCTGGCCTGATTTTAAGGTTTGAGAATCTTGACAACGATTTTGCATACCGACAAAAATAGCATCAAGCAAAAATATCACTTATTTTTCCAATTTTCGACTTGTAGAACGATCAAGTATACTATTCTTTGGATTCTAAGATTTTTTTCAAGTGATTATTTTCAAAGTTGGGAAAAATGAAAAATTATTCTAAGTCCCCATTCGTAGTTCTTTTTGATTCGTATTGCTTCGGCGCAAAGTAGGTAGGGACACTTATGGATTTCTCAATTTTTGGATAGGGACAGCCGGATAGCCGTCATTCAGCATAAAAGCTATTGTTATATGCATAGTTTGATGTGAGGAATGGGAATTGATTGAAATTTTCACCCGCCAATTGCCGGCTGGCCTGATTTTAAGGTTTGAGAATCTTGACAACGATTTTGCATACCGACAAAAATAGCATCAAGCAAAAATATCACTTATTTTTCCAATTTTCGACTTGTAGGACGATCAAGTATACTATTCTTTGGATTCTAAGATTTTTTTCAAGTGATTATTTTCAAAGTTGGGAAAAATGAAAAATTATTCTAAGTCCCCATTCGTAGTTCTTTTTGATTCGTATTGCTTCGGCGCAAAGTAGGTAGGGACACTTATGGATTTCTCAATTTTTGGATAGGGACAGCCGGATAGCCGTCATTCAGCATAAAAGCTATTGTTATATGCATAGTTTGATGTGAGGAATGGGAATTGATTGAAATTTTCACCCGCCAATTGCCGGCTGGCCTGATTTTAAGGTTTGAGAATCTTGACAACGATTTTGCATACCGACAAAAATAGCATCAAGCAAAAATATCACTTATTTTTCCAATTTTCGACTTGTAGGACGATCAAGTATACTATTCTTTGGATTCTAAGATTTTTTTCAAGTGATTATTTTCAAAGTTGGGAAAAATGAAAAATTATTCTAAGTCCCCATTCGTAGTTCTTTTTGATTCGTATTGCTTCGGCGCAAAGTAGGTAGGGACACTTATGGATTTCTCAATTTTTGGATAGGGACAGCCGGATAGCCGTCATTCAGCATAAAAGCTATTGTTATATGCATAGTTTGATGTGAGGAATGGGAATTGATTGAAATTTTCACCCGCCAATTGCCGGCTGGCCTGATTTTAAGGTTTGAGAATCTTGACAACGATTTTGCATACCGACAAAAATAGCATCAAGCAAAAATATCACTTATTTTTCCAATTTTCGACTTGTAGGACGATCAAGTATACTATTCTTTGGATTCTAAGATTTTTTTCAAGTGATTATTTTCAAAGTTGGGAAAAATGAAAAATTATTCTAAGTCCCCATTCGTAGTTCTTTTTGATTCGTATTGCTTCGGCGCAAAGTAGGTAGGGACACTTATGGATTTCTCAATTTTTGGATAGGGACAGCCGGATAGCCGTCATTCAGCATAAAAGCTATTGTTATATGCATAGTTTGATGTGAGGAATGGGAATTGATTGAAATTTTCACCCGCCAATTGCCGGCTGGCCTGATTTTAAGGTTTGAGAATCTTGACAACGATTTTGCATACCGACAAAAATAGCATCAAGCAAAAATATCACTTATTTTTCCAATTTTCGACTTGTAGAACGATCAAGTATACTATTCTTTGGATTCTAAGATTTTTTTCAAGTGATTATTTTCAAAGTTGGGAAAAATGAAAAATTATTCTAAGTCCCCATTCGTAGTTCTTTTTGATTCGTATTGCTTCGGCGCAAAGTAGGTAGGGACACTTATGGATTTCTCAATTTTTGGATAGGGACAGCCGGATAGCCGTCATTCAGCATAAAAGCTATTGTTATATGCATAGTTTGATGTGAGGAATGGGAATTGATTGAAATTTTCACCCGCCAATTGCCGGCTGGCCTGATTTTAAGGTTTGAGAATCTTGACAACGATTTTGCATACCGACAAAAATAGCATCAAGCAAAAATATCACTTATTTTTCCAATTTTCGACTTGTAGGACGATCAAGTATACTATTCTTTGGATTCTAAGATTTTTTTCAAGTGATTATTTTCAAAGTTGGGAAAAATGAAAAATTATTCTAAGTCCCCATTCGTAGTTCTTTTTGATTCGTATTGCTTCGGCGCAAAGTAGGTAGGGACACTTATGGATTTCTCAATTTTTGGATAGGGACAGCCGGATAGCCGTCATTCAGCATAAAAGCTATTGTTATATGCATAGTTTGATGTGAGGAATGGGAATTGATTGAAATTTTCACCCGCCAATTGCCGGCTGGCCTGATTTTAAGGTTTGAGAATCTTGACAACGATTTTGCATACCGACAAAAATAGCATCAAGCAAAAATATCACTTATTTTTCCAATTTTCGACTTGTAGGACGATCAAGTATACTATTCTTTGGATTCTAAGATTTTTTTCAAGTGATTATTTTCAAAGTTGGGAAAAATGAAAAATTATTCTAAGTCCCCATTCGTAGTTCTTTTTGATTCGTATTGCTTCGGCGCAAAGTAGGTAGGGACACTTATGGATTTCTCAATTTTTGGATAGGGACAGCCGGATAGCCGTCATTCAGCATAAAAGCTATTGTTATATGCATAGTTTGATGTGAGGAATGGGAATTGATTGAAATTTTCACCCGCCAATTGCCGGCTGGCCTGATTTTAAGGTTTGAGAATCTTGACAACGATTTTGCATACCGACAAAAATAGCATCAAGCAAAAATATCACTTATTTTTCCAATTTTCGACTTGTAGGACGATCAAGTATACTATTCTTTGGATTCTAAGATTTTTTTCAAGTGATTATTTTCAAAGTTGGGAAAAATGAAAAATTATTCTAAGTCCCCATTCGTAGTTCTTTTTGATTCGTATTGCTTCGGCGCAAAGTAGGTAGGGACACTTATGGCTTTCTCAATTTTTGGATAGGGACAGCCGGATAGCCGTCATTCAGCATAAAAGCTATTGTTATATGCATAGTTTGATGTGAGGAATGGGAATTGATTGAAATTTTCACCCGCCAATTGCCGGCTGGCCTGATTTTAAGGTTTGAGAATCTTGACAACGATTTTGCATACCGACAAAAATAGCATCAAGCAAAAATATCACTTATTTTTCCAATTTTCGACTTGTAGAACGATCAAGTATACTATTCTTTGGATTCTAAGATTTTTTTCAAGTGATTATTTTCAAAGTTGGGAAAAATGAAAAATTATTCTAAGTCCCCATTCGTAGTTCTTTTTGATTCGTATTGCTTCGGCGCAAAGTAGGTAGGGACACTTATGGATTTCTCAATTTTTGGATAGGGACAGCCGGATAGCCGTCATTCAGCATAAAAGCTATTGTTATATGCATAGTTTGATGTGAGGAATGGGAATTGATTGAAATTTTCACCCGCCAATTGCCGGCTGGCCTGATTTTAAGGTTTGAGAATCTTGACAACGATTTTGCATACCGACAAAAATAGCATCAAGCAAAAATATCACTTATTTTTCCAATTTTCGACTTGTAGGACGATCAAGTATACTATTCTTTGGATTCTAAGATTTTTTTCAAGTGATTATTTTCAAAGTTGGGAAAAATGAAAAATTATTCTAAGTCCCCATTCGTAGTTCTTTTTGATTCGTATTGCTTCGGCGCAAAGTAGGTAGGGACACTTATGGCTTTCTCAATTTTTGGATAGGGACAGCCGGATAGCCGTCATTCAGCATAAAAGCTATTGTTATATGCATAGTTTGATGTGAGGAATGGGAATTGATTGAAATTTTCACCCGCCAATTGCCGGCTGGCCTGATTTTAAGGTTTGAGAATCTTGACAACGATTTTGCATACCGACAAAAATAGCATCAAGCAAAAATATCACTTATTTTTCCAATTTTCGACTTGTAGAACGATCAAGTATACTATTCTTTGGATTCTAAGATTTTTTTCAAGTGATTATTTTCAAAGTTGGGAAAAATGAAAAATTATTCTAAGTCCCCATTCGTAGTTCTTTTTGATTCGTATTGCTTCGGCGCAAAGTAGGTAGGGACACTTATGGATTTCTCAATTTTTGGATAGGGACAGCCGGATAGCCGTCATTCAGCATAAAAGCTATTGTTATATGCATAGTTTGATGTGAGGAATGGGAATTGATTGAAATTTTCACCCGCCAATTGCCGGCTGGCCTGATTTTAAGGTTTGAGAATCTTGACAACGATTTTGCATACCGACAAAAATAGCATCAAGCAAAAATATCACTTATTTTTCCAATTTTCGACTTGTAGGACGATCAAGTATACTATTCTTTGGATTCTAAGATTTTTTTCAAGTGATTATTTTCAAAGTTGGGAAAAATGAAAAATTATTCTAAGTCCCCATTCGTAGTTCTTTTTGATTCGTATTGCTTAGTACTTGGCTAACGATAAATCGACTGAAACTACGAAAACTCAATGATTTTTCTATACTTCGACTTGTAGAAGGAAGAAG
>NW_026973951.1:0-7500 GCF_034640455.1 Diachasmimorpha longicaudata | reverse complement strand
TGAAAATTAATAATATCGGTTACTTGATAAAATATAAATTAGTTGTATAGAATTTAGTTTAATTTTATGCATTCAATTATATCTGAATATATATTTTTTTCAATTAAAAATTCTGTGATGCTATTTTTGCATACCAACAAAAATAGCATCAACGTTCCAAGACATCATTGAAAATTAATAATATCGGTTACTTGATAAACTATAAAATAGTTGTATAGAATTTAGTTTAATTTTATGGATTCAATTATATATGAATATATATTTTTTTTAATTAAAAATTCTGTGATGCTATTTTTGCATACCAACAAAAATAGGATCAACGTTCCAAGACACCATTGAAAATTAATAATGTCGGTTACTTGATAAAATATAAATTAGTTGTATAGAATTTAGTTTAATTTTATGCATTCAATTATATATGAATATAATTTTTTTCATTTAAAAATTCTGTGATGCTATTTTTGCATACCAACAAAAATAGCATCAACGTTCCAAGACATCATTGAAAATTAATAATATCGGTTACTTGATAAACTATAAAATAGTTGTATGGAATCTAGTTTAATTTTATGCATTCAATTATATATGAATATATATTTTTTTTAATTAAAAATTCTGTGATGCTATTTTTGCATACCAACAAAAATAGGATCAACGTTTCAAGTCATCAATAAAAATTAATAATATCGGTTACTTGGTAAATTATAAATTAGTTATATAGAATTTAGTTTAATTTTATGCATTCAATTATATATGAATATATATTTTTTACAATTAAAAATTCTGTGATGCTATTTTTGCATACCAACAAAAATAGCATCAACTTTTCAAGTCATCACTAAAAATTAATAATATCGGTTACCTGATAAATTATAAATTAGTTATATAGAATTTAGTTTAATTTTATGCATTCAATTATACATGAATATAATTTTTTTCAATTAAAAATTCTGTGATGCTATTTTTGCATACCAACAAAAATAGCATCAAGCAAAAATATCACTTATTTTTCTAATTTTCGACTTGTAGGACGATCAAGTATACTATTCTTTGGATTCTAAGATTTTTTTCAAGTGATTATTTTCAAAGTTGGGAAAAATGAAAAATTATTCTAAGTCCCCATTCGTAGTTCTTTTTGATTCGTATTGCTTCGGCGCAAAGTAGGTAGGGACACTTATGGATTTCTCAATTTTTGGATAGGGACAGCCGGATAGCCGTCATTCAGCATAAAAGCTATTGTTATATGCATAGTTTGATGTGAGGAATGGGAATTGATTGAAATTTTCACCCGCCAATTGCCGGCTGGCCTGATTTTAAGGTTTGAGAATCTTGACAACGATTTTGCATACCGACAAAAATAGCATCAAGCAAAAATATCACTTATTTTTCCAATTTTCGACTTGTAGGACGATCAAGTATACTATTCTTTGGATTCTAAGATTTTTTTCAAGTGATTATTTTCAAAGTTGGGAAAAATGAAAAATTATTCTAAGTCCCCATTCGTAGTTCTTTTTGATTCGTATTGCTTCGGCGCAAAGTAGGTAGGGACACTTATGGATTTCTCAATTTTTGGATAGGGACAGCCGGATAGCCGTCATTCAGCATAAAAGCTATTGTTATATGCATAGTTTGATGTGAGGAATGGGAATTGATTGAAATTTTCACCCGCCAATTGCCGGCTGGCCTGATTTTAAGGTTTGAGAATCTTGACAACGATTTTGCATACCGACAAAAATAGCATCAAGCAAAAATATCACTTATTTTTCCAATTTTCGACTTGTAGAACGATCAAGTATACTATTCTTTGGATTCTAAGATTTTTTTCAAGTGATTATTTTCAAAGTTGGGAAAAATGAAAAATTATTCTAAGTCCCCATTCGTAGTTCTTTTTGATTCGTATTGCTTCGGCGCAAAGTAGGTAGGGACACTTATGGCTTTCTCAATTTTTGGATAGGGACAGCCGGATAGCCGTCATTCAGCATAAAAGCTATTGTTATATGCATAGTTTGATGTGAGGAATGGGAATTGATTGAAATTTTCACCCGCCAATTGCCGGCTGGCCTGATTTTAAGGTTTGAGAATCTTGACAACGATTTTGCATACCGACAAAAATAGCATCAAGCAAAAATATCACTTATTTTTCCAATTTTCGACTTGTAGAACGATCAAGTATACTATTCTTTGGATTCTAAGATTTTTTTCAAGTGATTATTTTCAAAGTTGGGAAAAATGAAAAATTATTCTAAGTCCCCATTCGTAGTTCTTTTTGATTCGTATTGCTTCGGCGCAAAGTAGGTAGGGACACTTATGGCTTTCTCAATTTTTGGATAGGGACAGCCGGATAGCCGTCATTCAGCATAAAAGCTATTGTTATATGCATAGTTTGATGTGAGGAATGGGAATTGATTGAAATTTTCACCCGCCAATTGCCGGCTGGCCTGATTTTAAGGTTTGAGAATCTTGACAACGATTTTGCATACCGACAAAAATAGCATCAAGCAAAAATATCACTTATTTTTCCAATTTTCGACTTGTAGAACGATCAAGTATACTATTCTTTGGATTCTAAGATTTTTTTCAAGTGATTATTTTCAAAGTTGGGAAAAATGAAAAATTATTCTAAGTCCCCATTCGTAGTTCTTTTTGATTCGTATTGCTTCGGCGCAAAGTAGGTAGGGACACTTATGGATTTCTCAATTTTTGGATAGGGACAGCCGGATAGCCGTCATTCAGCATAAAAGCTATTGTTATATGCATAGTTTGATGTGAGGAATGGGAATTGATTGAAATTTTCACCCGCCAATTGCCGGCTGGCCTGATTTTAAGGTTTGAGAATCTTGACAACGATTTTGCATACCGACAAAAATAGCATCAAGCAAAAATATCACTTATTTTTCCAATTTTCGACTTGTAGGACGATCAAGTATACTATTCTTTGGATTCTAAGATTTTTTTCAAGTGATTATTTTCAAAGTTGGGAAAAATGAAAAATTATTCTAAGTCCCCATTCGTAGTTCTTTTTGATTCGTATTGCTTCGGCGCAAAGTAGGTAGGGACACTTATGGATTTCTCAATTTTTGGATAGGGACAGCCGGATAGCCGTCATTCAGCATAAAAGCTATTGTTATATGCATAGTTTGATGTGAGGAATGGGAATTGATTGAAATTTTCACCCGCCAATTGCCGGCTGGCCTGATTTTAAGGTTTGAGAATCTTGACAACGATTTTGCATACCGACAAAAATAGCATCAAGCAAAAATATCACTTATTTTTCCAATTTTCGACTTGTAGGACGATCAAGTATACTATTCTTTGGATTCTAAGATTTTTTTCAAGTGATTATTTTCAAAGTTGGGAAAAATGAAAAATTATTCTAAGTCCCCATTCGTAGTTCTTTTTGATTCGTATTGCTTCGGCGCAAAGTAGGTAGGGACACTTATGGATTTCTCAATTTTTGGATAGGGACAGCCGGATAGCCGTCATTCAGCATAAAAGCTATTGTTATATGCATAGTTTGATGTGAGGAATGGGAATTGATTGAAATTTTCACCCGCCAATTGCCGGCTGGCCTGATTTTAAGGTTTGAGAATCTTGACAACGATTTTGCATACCGACAAAAATAGCATCAAGCAAAAATATCACTTATTTTTCCAATTTTCGACTTGTAGAACGATCAAGTATACTATTCTTTGGATTCTAAGATTTTTTTCAAGTGATTATTTTCAAAGTTGGGAAAAATGAAAAATTATTCTAAGTCCCCATTCGTAGTTCTTTTTGATTCGTATTGCTTCGGCGCAAAGTAGGTAGGGACACTTATGGATTTCTCAATTTTTGGATAGGGACAGCCGGATAGCCGTCATTCAGCATAAAAGCTATTGTTATATGCATAGTTTGATGTGAGGAATGGGAATTGATTGAAATTTTCACCCGCCAATTGCCGGCTGGCCTGATTTTAAGGTTTGAGAATCTTGACAACGATTTTGCATACCGACAAAAATAGCATCAAGCAAAAATATCACTTATTTTTCCAATTTTCGACTTGTAGGACGATCAAGTATACTATTCTTTGGATTCTAAGATTTTTTTCAAGTGATTATTTTCAAAGTTGGGAAAAATGAAAAATTATTCTAAGTCCCCATTCGTAGTTCTTTTTGATTCGTATTGCTTCGGCGCAAAGTAGGTAGGGACACTTATGGATTTCTCAATTTTTGGATAGGGACAGCCGGATAGCCGTCATTCAGCATAAAAGCTATTGTTATATGCATAGTTTGATGTGAGGAATGGGAATTGATTGAAATTTTCACCCGCCAATTGCCGGCTGGCCTGATTTTAAGGTTTGAGAATCTTGACAACGATTTTGCATACCGACAAAAATAGCATCAAGCAAAAATATCACTTATTTTTCCAATTTTCGACTTGTAGGACGATCAAGTATACTATTCTTTGGATTCTAAGATTTTTTTCAAGTGATTATTTTCAAAGTTGGGAAAAATGAAAAATTATTCTAAGTCCCCATTCGTAGTTCTTTTTGATTCGTATTGCTTCGGCGCAAAGTAGGTAGGGACACTTATGGATTTCTCAATTTTTGGATAGGGACAGCCGGATAGCCGTCATTCAGCATAAAAGCTATTGTTATATGCATAGTTTGATGTGAGGAATGGGAATTGATTGAAATTTTCACCCGCCAATTGCCGGCTGGCCTGATTTTAAGGTTTGAGAATCTTGACAACGATTTTGCATACCGACAAAAATAGCATCAAGCAAAAATATCACTTATTTTTCCAATTTTCGACTTGTAGAACGATCAAGTATACTATTCTTTGGATTCTAAGATTTTTTTCAAGTGATTATTTTCAAAGTTGGGAAAAATGAAAAATTATTCTAAGTCCCCATTCGTAGTTCTTTTTGATTCGTATTGCTTCGGCGCAAAGTAGGTAGGGACACTTATGGATTTCTCAATTTTTGGATAGGGACAGCCGGATAGCCGTCATTCAGCATAAAAGCTATTGTTATATGCATAGTTTGATGTGAGGAATGGGAATTGATTGAAATTTTCACCCGCCAATTGCCGGCTGGCCTGATTTTAAGGTTTGAGAATCTTGACAACGATTTTGCATACCGACAAAAATAGCATCAAGCAAAAATATCACTTATTTTTCCAATTTTCGACTTGTAGGACGATCAAGTATACTATTCTTTGGATTCTAAGATTTTTTTCAAGTGATTATTTTCAAAGTTGGGAAAAATGAAAAATTATTCTAAGTCCCCATTCGTAGTTCTTTTTGATTCGTATTGCTTCGGCGCAAAGTAGGTAGGGACACTTATGGATTTCTCAATTTTTGGATAGGGACAGCCGGATAGCCGTCATTCAGCATAAAAGCTATTGTTATATGCATAGTTTGATGTGAGGAATGGGAATTGATTGAAATTTTCACCCGCCAATTGCCGGCTGGCCTGATTTTAAGGTTTGAGAATCTTGACAACGATTTTGCATACCGACAAAAATAGCATCAAGCAAAAATATCACTTATTTTTCCAATTTTCGACTTGTAGGACGATCAAGTATACTATTCTTTGGATTCTAAGATTTTTTTCAAGTGATTATTTTCAAAGTTGGGAAAAATGAAAAATTATTCTAAGTCCCCATTCGTAGTTCTTTTTGATTCGTATTGCTTCGGCGCAAAGTAGGTAGGGACACTTATGGCTTTCTCAATTTTTGGATAGGGACAGCCGGATAGCCGTCATTCAGCATAAAAGCTATTGTTATATGCATAGTTTGATGTGAGGAATGGGAATTGATTGAAATTTTCACCCGCCAATTGCCGGCTGGCCTGATTTTAAGGTTTGAGAATCTTGACAACGATTTTGCATACCGACAAAAATAGCATCAAGCAAAAATATCACTTATTTTTCCAATTTTCGACTTGTAGAACGATCAAGTATACTATTCTTTGGATTCTAAGATTTTTTTCAAGTGATTATTTTCAAAGTTGGGAAAAATGAAAAATTATTCTAAGTCCCCATTCGTAGTTCTTTTTGATTCGTATTGCTTCGGCGCAAAGTAGGTAGGGACACTTATGGATTTCTCAATTTTTGGATAGGGACAGCCGGATAGCCGTCATTCAGCATAAAAGCTATTGTTATATGCATAGTTTGATGTGAGGAATGGGAATTGATTGAAATTTTCACCCGCCAATTGCCGGCTGGCCTGATTTTAAGGTTTGAGAATCTTGACAACGATTTTGCATACCGACAAAAATAGCATCAAGCAAAAATATCACTTATTTTTCCAATTTTCGACTTGTAGGACGATCAAGTATACTATTCTTTGGATTCTAAGATTTTTTTCAAGTGATTATTTTCAAAGTTGGGAAAAATGAAAAATTATTCTAAGTCCCCATTCGTAGTTCTTTTTGATTCGTATTGCTTCGGCGCAAAGTAGGTAGGGACACTTATGGCTTTCTCAATTTTTGGATAGGGACAGCCGGATAGCCGTCATTCAGCATAAAAGCTATTGTTATATGCATAGTTTGATGTGAGGAATGGGAATTGATTGAAATTTTCACCCGCCAATTGCCGGCTGGCCTGATTTTAAGGTTTGAGAATCTTGACAACGATTTTGCATACCGACAAAAATAGCATCAAGCAAAAATATCACTTATTTTTCCAATTTTCGACTTGTAGAACGATCAAGTATACTATTCTTTGGATTCTAAGATTTTTTTCAAGTGATTATTTTCAAAGTTGGGAAAAATGAAAAATTATTCTAAGTCCCCATTCGTAGTTCTTTTTGATTCGTATTGCTTCGGCGCAAAGTAGGTAGGGACACTTATGGATTTCTCAATTTTTGGATAGGGACAGCCGGATAGCCGTCATTCAGCATAAAAGCTATTGTTATATGCATAGTTTGATGTGAGGAATGGGAATTGATTGAAATTTTCACCCGCCAATTGCCGGCTGGCCTGATTTTAAGGTTTGAGAATCTTGACAACGATTTTGCATACCGACAAAAATAGCATCAAGCAAAAATATCACTTATTTTTCCAATTTTCGACTTGTAGGACGATCAAGTATACTATTCTTTGGATTCTAAGATTTTTTTCAAGTGATTATTTTCAAAGTTGGGAAAAATGAAAAATTATTCTAAGTCCCCATTCGTAGTTCTTTTTGATTCGTATTGCTTCGGCGCAAAGTAGGTAGGGACACTTATGGATTTCTCAATTTTTGGATAGGGACAGCCGGATAGCCGTCATTCAGCATAAAAGCTATTGTTATATGCATAGTTTGATGTGAGGAATGGGAATTGATTGAAATTTTCACCCGCCAATTGCCGCTGGCCTGATTTTAAGGTTTGAGAATCTTGACAACGATTTTGCATACCGACAAAAATAGCATCAAGCAAAAATATCACTTATTTTTCCAATTTTCGACTTGTAGGACGATCAAGTATACTATTCTTTGGATTCTAAGATTTTTTTCAAGTGAATATCACACGTGAGT
>NW_026973950.1:0-72797 GCF_034640455.1 Diachasmimorpha longicaudata | reverse complement strand
CACTCACGTGTGATATCAGGGTGAGCGGGAGGAACAACTCCCGCTCACCCAACTTTTCTGAAAATCGAATTGGCAATTGGCGACGCTAGTTACCGTCGGTGGCGCTAGTTTTTTCAAGATGGGCAGTTTAGCAATCACAGATATATTAAAGTCTGCTCACACATGGACATATGAGCGTATGTATCATTTATGTGTTTCAGACTCATTGATCAGACTTGAGCCGACAATTTGTAGAGGACGTTTTGTTATTTAGCGTTTAGAATGGCGATTTGCTATTCATAAATGTTCCTGGATTCATTCACTTGAGATATCAGGTTCCTCTAACCATTATGAATTGTGAACAATGTGCCTGGCGTATTTTTTATTTCAAGTTATTTTTGTAAACAAAAGTAACCATATTTTCTTTGGAAAATAGGATCAGCCAATAAAACGTCAACTTGACGAAATTTTTTCACAAAAGTTTTTTTGTGATTTTTTTATAGGATTTCACTCATTTTTGCAAAGCATAACAATCACTTGCAAAATCATATGTTTAAATAAAACAAATATCCATTAATAGAGTTTCTCCTCAATTTTTTAGTTCTCTATATTGTATTTGGAATTACATCGGAATAAAATCATCTATAATAGTCTTTAAATGGTTGAATCGCATACAAAAATTTTAGGGAGAGTCATGACTGCTCAGATTAGTTTCCCCCAGAGGTACTCACGTATCAACCCGTCGTGAAGGGTCTGAGTCAAATTTTAGACACATACTCCAACTTTCATCGATGGCTTCAACATATGTATTCCTTAGGGACTTAAGGACTGGACCCGACTTTCTTCAAGTAGAATTTTGTGTATATCCCTGAGATAGGTTCACCACATTCCGCAACTCAAAATCATATATGTTAAATTTACCACATCTATTACACATGGCATTCTTGTGAAGAAAAAAATTACGTTCCTGCAGCTTTACCCAAATTAATTTTTTTTCGAATTTTCATTCTTTTTTTCCAAAAATAATATATATATACATCTTTTGCGTTCCGCGGCCATCGAACTTTTGAAATAACTGCATCATCAATCTATATCCAATCATTTTTGTTATCTCTTAATAAGCAAGCATAGTGATCGCAATGAGTAGCACAATGCAGTATAGCACTATTAACATAATATTGATTACTCGGAACAGAAACACAAGTTGTCGACACTGCTTTCAGTTTCCAATTCTGCATTTTCTGCTTAATATTTTTCTTATTTACATTAAATATATTCAATTGTATAATAAGTACGTCAGATGTTGAATTTATTCTCGCCTTTCGAGTAAAGTTGACATAATCGGCGCAATGATCACAAAATTGAATGGTGTCTTTCCATTTGTCGAAAGTTAGTTTCACTAAATCGTTCAAATCAACAGTATTTTCCAAATCGCTCAGCGAGAGTGTAATGAAGAAACTAACTTCATTCGAAGTTTTCATATAGTTGCATGACTTATAATGATCTAGATGAGTGAATTCTATTTGAGTCGGTTTTTGCATCGCATCTATTTTCTTAATAACCGTTTCGAGAAACAATACAGGGTTTTGCTCGGTATCACAACAGAATTGATTCCCAGTTGATTGTATCAACTTTGTTGCATCCAGAACTTGTAAACCACTATTGTACTGTTGTAAAAATGTTCGCAGCGCATCACAGAAGAATGGAAGATGCATTGAATTACTGTATTGGCAAAACTGGAAGCTCCATTGGCATTGCTTAAACCGATAACAGACGATTTGATAGTGATTTTCTTGTTTTCTATTTCTATATCATCGATTACTCCTGTTTCAAATGCCCATTGAAAATCTCACACTTTCGAAAAGTATTTAACAGATACCGATATTTGTGGTAAGTCAAGTCTATATTCTTTCCTTAGTCTATTATACTATTGTATTGCTATACACGAAGCTTTAATGTGTTGTGACCCTGGATAAAGCAACATAGCTTTGTCCAGCGGAGAATACCGTGTTGCCAATATCCATAACAGCATTTTGTAAACTTAAACCTTGACTTTTGTGTATTGTAATACCATAAGTCAGGCTAATTGGAAATTGCTTTCTTGTTATGTATACACCATCCATAATTTCAAATTTGACCTCCATCCTTTCTATGTCATAGGTTTGTCCCGATTCTAATTTTACGGTTACTGCTTTTGGATATTCTTTTCCTTTCATTATTGATTTTGAAATTGATTGTACAACCGCAATAGTCCCATTGACTATACCGATGGTGACATCAATGTTTCGTCTAATCATAACTTTTGCGCCTATTTTAATAGTTATGCATTTCGCTAGTCCTGCAGACGAACGATCATCTTGCTCAGCTTTCTCGAGAATCTTCACAGCCTTATTACGCAAACGCGCATTGCGACAATCAACTGAATCTTCAGCCGTCAATATTATTTCATCTGACCCAAGTTCTTGCAGCATTATAGTATTCAAACAATCACACTGCTTGCGTGTAGCAAACAATCATACTGTATCGACGGGTAATGATTTGATGTATTCTGCTAAAAAACGTCGGCGTTCTGCAAGATTTGATGATTGAGTATTGTGTTTACGTGACTGTAATAATTTGATATCTTCTCCAGATATATCACCAACTCTCAGGCGGGAAAGTAATTCTCCATAAACACGGTCTTTTTTCTGATGCATGTTAATAGTCAGTTCGTCATAACTGAATAAATCCAACCAGAGATTCACACTTATCATTGATCCTAATCTCTTTTCAATTGCTTTTGATGATAGCTGTATATACGTCGGATCTTGTAAAACTGGTGGAAGTTGTAATAAATCACCAAACACAAGTATATGTTTTTTGCCAAACCATCCATCGGTTTCGTCAAATGTGCTAAAGATTTCCATCAATCGTTGGTTAATATACATAAATGTGATATTAGACACCATTGATATTTCATCAATGATAATCAACTCAACATCACGCATTTCTTCACGCATGAGTTTCAGAACGTTTTCTGACAACTGTTTGTATTTAGGTGTATCACCATGCTCTATTGGGAGTTAAAAGTACCTATGAATAGTCAAAACATTGATATTGAAAGCTGCGATACCTGTGGGCGCGGTAACTGCTGTCTTGCCATTCAGTTCTTGATTAATCCAGGTACGACTGACATCTATAAGGAAACTTTTACCCGTTCCACCTTCACCACTTACATATAAACGTAGTGTTTCATTTTTTGACGAAAGAGTTTGTGTTACTTATTCAAATATTCTATGCTGGTCTACGTTCATTTGTGATATCATGGTAGGCAAATCTGTATTTTTCGCTACTCGATTAGCAATATCTTGAAATTCGTGCATAGCAGCTTTCGCCTCTTTGGGTTCACACCCCATCTGAGCAATGGGCAACTGGCTATCAGCTTCATCATTTTCTTTGTTTAATTCTTCCTTGACTTTTTCAGAAATGAAATCCAAACCTCGTTGATAATCATCCAGATGATGATGGTATGCACAAGCTTTAAGAAGTACGTCTTTTTGCTGTTCAAATGCATCTGTGAATGATTCGAAACCTTTCTTCAAGTCATCGGTATCTTTCCATGGTTTGAACAATAACAATAAAGCGTAAATAAAATTTTCTGGTTGAGTATTTACATTATACCTCCAGTGATTTATCAGACAAAGTTTAGCGCGTTTTTTAAGAAATAACCCGGATTTCAGTGTGTAATATTCAACTTCTGTTTTTGGTTCACTTCTAGGAACTTCATACCACTTGCAAAAATCATACAGACACACAGACTCCAATTCTTCAGATCGTTTAGGGTAATGATCATCCACGACAGATGGACAAAATATATCTGTTGAATTTCCGTTCAGGTTCTTTATTTCGGTATAGTTCTTGACTTTCCGACTTCGAATCATTCTCACGTCAAGCCATTTTATAGTTGTATCAGGATCGGTTCCATACAGTGAAATCCCTAGTAATATATCTGCAGCTTCAAGCGCTCCGAGCTCACGATTTTGGAGACCTCGCATTCCCAGATTCCATAATGTTTGCCTAACCGTTTTTGTAGATACAGCGTCTTGTATGACAATTGATGTCTTCGGTGTTTCATACTTTGTCGAATATTTTCTGCAGTACTGTGTTAGTAACGATGAGGATTCTCCTATAAATTGGATATCCATATTGCCTTCCCATGCCGTTAAAATGATTGGATTATAATCATTAATATCAACTTCTGATTCAGTACGCGAGAGATCATAAAACCGCGATTTGGCTTTCAGTTTTTTTCGGCCAGCTATTGATACAGCTGGATCACGTAATACAAAATGGTCAGTTACGGGTCGTGGAAATCCGAATCGACATTTTGTTGCCACTTTTCCAGAGGCTAGGTTTTTGGACCGTAAGCAATAACTATTATGTTTACGTTTTTGATGTGTTGTAACACGCCTGTATAAAATCGGAGAAATATTCGCATTTGGTTGCTGGCAGGTAGCATATTTCATTATGAATTCAGCGACTTCTTCATTAGATTTTACTCCCACAATGGGTGCATTTTTAATCCAAATCACTAAATGAAAATGTTGTACACCGCGCCCTTGATATTCTCGTCGCCAGAAATAGTGCTCAATTTCACCAATGGGATGGTCGCTTGACGTTAGAAAATCGAGCATGGCGTGGAATTTATGATCGATAAATCGAGAAACAGAGACAGGATCAGCGGCGATAACTTCACCACCAGACAGTTTATATAATCGTGGAGAATTTATTTTACGGACATATAGAATTAGATCTCACCAGAGCCATTCAGCAGGACTTAATGTGAGAAACCATGTAGTTGGTCCATAATGCCTGGCCATACAACTCAAATTGTTACGTGGTTTCCTCCAAAACTGCTCTGAGTTGCGAAGTCGTTCGAATACTGTATTCATATTCGTTTCAAGATCTCCTGTGCGTATTTGATCCAAATAACTATGTGCCGTATATTTTTGTCGTGGGTTTGTTACATGGAGAGTATGATAGATGCCACTATTGATTTGACGAATATTAGCATTATTCAATAGATAGAATAGATACTGTTGATTTAGTCGGAATCGTGGGTCTTTTGAACATAATCTTAACTTGATATATACAGCATCCACTAATGTTTCATTTCTCATTTCTCCCTGACCATTAATGCCATGTGGATATAGATCCGGGAAACACAATAACTCCAAGTTTTCAGCATTATAATTTAGTGGTCTCTCATTTACTTTTTTCATCTGATATAAATTACAAGATGTATCATTAACTCTTTTATCATGCATCGGATAAAATGTATACTGCTCTATATGATCGGTATTATTTTTAATTTGTGTAAGCATTGGTGATGGTTTCACAGGATCCTCTTTAGATTCTTCATCTTCATTTTTGTCACTAATTTTAGCATTGCTTGATGTTGATTGGCGTTGAAAAGATTTTTTCCCTTCAGATTCATTATCCCTATGACAGTCAACATTCATTGCATCATCACCTTCTGTTTCACTTTGGTCAGATTCGATTTGAAATTCGACGTCATTTTTTGTTAACCATTTCATCAGATTTTGAGCTGATTCCGGCAAATGGATTTCACGGTAAAATGGATTTCTACTTTGTAACCTTTTCAATGCTTTGAATACTTTATCGAGAATCACCAATTTTTGCCAAACGGTATGTGTTTTTGTAGGAATTCCACGAATTACTATATATAATTCATGATTTTCGTTTATAGGATCAGTAGTTGATGTTATTTTTTCGAGAGTTTGTTCCAAAGGAAGTGGTAAATGGAAACATTGATCTACCAATTTTTGGATTTTGTTGGTGGCTGGTACATTTTTTTTCATGACTGTGCCCGCCCGTTGCACTACTTGAAATACTTTCGCTCGTTGAATGATGATGTTCTCGTATGTATTCAAATTACTTATTTCATTCGGGACATCCTCGACAGCGAGGTTATTTAATATACAAGTTGCAGGTAGTCGATTTAATCGAAATTTGTTCAGACAATAATCACATATGTATTCACTCGCGTATACATTGTTTTCATCGATAACTCTCAGTAAATAATCCCAGTGATAATTTGCTATTTCTTTACGTAAGTTTTCTATTACTCTAACAGACCGCCTACATAGCAGCTTCTGACATGAAATACATGGGAATTCAGGGACATCCATGGACCGTTTGTTATGGGCTATAAAAGCCCTCTTATAATCTACTTGAATTTGATCTTCATTTAGAGGGTTGGTTCCAACAGTAGAGGATAGAAATGATTGTCCAGTCTGTTTCATATCATCTGACATTTTTCTCAAACTGTCCAAATTAGAAGTTTCGAAAGCGCAATCTATGCGACCAATTTCACCAAAAAGCTGTTGTATGTTATAAAGAAGCCTTATTATATTTCTTATGGCGGGATAATGAGGTGCTAACATCTTTGCTGCAAAAAAATCAGACTTACACGAATACTGGTGTACGTAACAGTGAGCGAAATGGCCTAACTTATCCTCAGAATGGTGGAAAAAACTGCTTTCAAGGAACTTTGGGAAACTACTTAAGGTCTGACCTGCCAAATGTTGCAAAAAAATTTCGTAGTTTTGTAGTATATTTTCATTTTTTATGGGTTGACAATAAGAATCGCAACGCCACATTGCCGCAATTCTCTTGTGCACACTAAGAGGCAAAATATTCGTAGCTTGCCCTTTTGCATTCATAGTGATAATAAGATGTTTTAAATCAGTAAAACAGTACATCATTTCATAGAAGTATGCTTCCGTAGCAGATGTATGTCTAGACTTCCCACATAAGTCAAATAAGCGATCATTTTGTTCATTAGCCTTTGAATCTGTTAAATAGTGATCTGCAGTACGTTTCACACTTGATGACAATCCATTAAGTGTTCTCACAACTTGTTTCCTTTTGTCTAAACACCATTTCACAATTTTTTCTGCTTCGACTCTGCTGTCTGCGGGAATTTTATTATCAGTTGTGCTAATTATGTATGTCAGCTTTTCGATGCATTTTTCAGCAGACTGTTTTAGTTTGACAGTTTCTACTTTTGACTCATTCTGATATTTCACTTTTGTACTCTTCTTTTTAAGAGAGATTTTTCTAGATTTCAGCAGTCGTTTCTTCCGAGGAATAATTTCTTTTTTATGAATGACTTTACGCTTCACATTTATCGACGAAGTTATTTTACTGACGTTATTATCGGTATCCTACAGAATAACTTTATCGTGAATCTTGACACCGATAGGGGGACCAGGTTCAGATTTGATTATTTGCTCGTGGATTTCTGAATTTATCTGTTGGCAACTGCCTTCAGAATGATCATTTGATTCCATTTTCGATGTTTGTGTTTGCTCATCGGTAAAATCACGAAGACATTTCCTTGATGTTTCTTTGGAATTCTTGATATCATATTGGACACTAGATATGAGAGATTCTCCTCTGCGATGACAAGTAATATTGGCTTTTAACTGGAAGATACGTTGCCTATATGCAATACGAGCTTTCCGTTGAATTTCATGCAGAGAAATATCTTTGGAGTTGTTGTAATTAGAAGTACTAAGAAAACGAGTAATTTCTGTTGACTCAAACATAGTAACAAGATGTTCCCGCATCTGGGGAATATCATACTTAATTAGTTGTGGTTTCCCACGGAAGAGTAAGGATACGGCGAAAGCAATCGCAAATACACGGCAATCGGTGCCATTTGTTTGTTGTTGTACAGTTCTAAAATAAACCGTTCTATCAGTTACTTCATAGAATGGATATAAATTTTGCAAAAAAATTTTATGATCTTTATGAAGCAACTGTGTATTTAAAGAATCATAGATATTAATGTGATTGCCGTCATAAAAACTACAAATCCAGTGGCCAGAATCTGCATTACCGCTATTGCTGTATAATATTTGAATATGTTTTTGGCCTACTGGTATTGGCTGAATTAGTTCAGGCCGTTGTAAATATATGGTATCCTGATGACGATAGTCCGAATGATTTGCTAGAATTTGACCGAAAAAAGTTATATGCTGATCCTGCTGTTATGCCCCGAAATTCCATAACGTTAGAGTTTTGTAATCCGGAGAATACGAGGACACGAAAGTGGCACGTATTATTCGGAATGCAAAACATATGAAGAAAGAAAAATTAAAGACCATGAATATATGTGGATAAATCCACGTATATTCAACATATGTAGATAACTGGGGCGCAGCGTCAGCGCTTTACGCGTCGAACTGGCCTCCAGCGCATTACCGTGCGATGTAATACGAATCCACGAGACAATAAATACTCGAGGACTCGTATTCTCTGGGCCAGTAATCCGAATCCTGTTTGTAAAGAGTTACTTCTTTTGTACTTATACTCGCCTGCTACTTTCTGTCTCAGAGCGAGTCTTTAATTGTTGTTAAATTTGGGAAATAACCAATAAAGGTAATTAATCAATTGAAGATATCTGTTCCTATCCTCTATCCGCGTGTGTTAATCCCGAAACTCGACCCCAACCGCTCGGGTCCATTACATTTTTGGTGGCAGCGTATCTTTTGGGGAAGACGGAGGCCTGATCAACCACTGTCTTATCACACAGTGATAGAAGAGGAACCGAATATTGGAGTTTGGACTACCTAGGGGTAGACTGGCCAGCAGCTGCAACAGACCTTCACATCGAAGGAGGGAGAAGATTGCCGTTAAGGTAAATCAGACCAAGATTTTTTGGGAACCTGTCATCAGGAACCATAGTGGTTACCATTGGGGTGAACCAGGAAAACCTACCTTATTACTTTATCGTACCAGAGGCTAGTGGAATCAGGAAACTACCCTGTCAAGAGAGCCTAGTATCGTGCTAAGTAGCTACGCAAGTGGGACTATTTCATTTTTGGCCAAGAAATAAATAATCAATTATGTCAACTACTGGAGCAAATGGTAGTCGACGATCGGAATCGGATTTCGAGTCTTACTCCATTTCAGGGCAAAGGGTAAGAAGACATCTGTTTAATTCTGATGGGAATATTAACGGGAATGTTAATGTGCAACGGAGATATAGCCGATCTTTGCATCAGAGCTTGTTGGCTAGTGGTAATGCACAACAGGTCAGGGTTGACGTCCATCGGGAAGAGGACGATCTACCCGAGGAATTACCCGGGGAGCAGCTGGCTAATAGCAGACGAGGGGTTGGAGGAGGAAACCAGCGATCCCCTCTCCAAAATCCTCCGAATGTACCTGGGAATCCGTTTGAGGATTCGGATGAGATCCAGAAAGACGGGGCAAGGGATGTGACGCCCAGACACGAGTACTCCACACCCAGTAACGTGTTTTACCGTACAGGAACATTAGCGGCGGGGAGTTTCGTTGCTAGGGTCGAACGCCATGGGGCGGACCAACCTCCCGAGGGGGTACAACCACTTCGGCGAACTGACGAGCTACGGGACTCAGTAGCAGAGTTGGGCGAAAGAATGGCCGAAATGGAGATAGAGAGGCAAGCACAACAGGGGGAGATGCAACGCCTCCTGGATTCTGAGCGGCAACGTCGAGAGGAAGCTGAAAAGGAGAAAAATGAAGTTAGAGATCTTTTGGCGGAGGCCTGGGCAGACCCAAACATGCAGAATAACCGAGCACCGGGGAGTGCATACCTTGATCTGAAGGGGGCACTTCAAATGGTACGTAGTTTTGCTGGGCAAGATTCGGATAAACTAGATGGGTTTCTGAAATCAGTGACTTCCGCTAGGGAATTGATATATCCGGAATATCAGGATTCGCTCCTAAAAGGTATTCTGGGAAGTAAACTTGAGGTTACTGCTTTGAAGCAATTGAAGTATCGAACGATCACCTCATTTCAACAGCTGGAGGAAGAATTGCGATCACTTTTCGGAAAAGCGAAAAGTCTCGTCGGACTTCAAGCAGAATTTAGCAGAATACAGCAAAAGGAGAATGAAAGTGTTTCTAAATATGTCGCACGCACGGAGGAAGCCACCCTTGATCTATTGAATGGCTTACTGAGTCTACACGTTGGTTTCACGGAGGTAGAAAAGGTAGCCGCTAAAACCATTCTAATGTCTCTGGCTAAACTTATGTTCGAACAGGGATTGCGAGGGCAGTTGCAGATTTTGGTGCGAGCCCATAATTTCAAGACACTCCACGAGTCCTGTGCAGGAGCCGTAGAATTGGAGAAAACCATCTCTGGCCCTCAGAAAGGGAGGCATTTTGAGATGCCTCAAAGGAACTCTAGTGGCGGGAATAGAGTTTCTACGGCCCGGCAGTCCACTGGGAATTGCTTCAACTGCGGACAATCAGGTCATATTGGAAAAGATTGTCGCAATCCGCAGGCAGGTCAACGCAAATCGTTGCCGGTTGCGTCAGAGCGACGCAGCATCAACGCATTCGGCGCTGTGTGTAAACATTGCCGGTATGCAGGTCATGAGGCCGCTGATTGCCATGAGTTAAAGAAGAAATTGGGCATATCTGACTCGCAGAGAATTCCTGCGGAGCTCGTGAAGTCTCATTTTGCAGGTAAGCAAAATCGTAATTCGGGTACCGACAGCAATAAACTAGATCCAAAAAGGAGGGTTGGTAAGTCTGATGCGGAGAAAATTATGCCTGTCGGAGCCTATCAAGTTATGATGGTAAAACCTACATGGCAAGGGGGGAGTTTTCAAGGAAACAAAACAACGATGATAAAACCAGCACTGCAGGGGGAAATAAAATCACAGATTTTACTCACTGTGCTGGAGCTGGAGGTGCCAACCATGTTCTTGGCAGATTCCGGAACGAAGATTTCCTTAGTGAGGGTGGACAAGCTGACGGAAGGGGTTGAAATTTCCCCGAGAAGCCGAATCTTGAGGGGGATTTCAAATCATGACGTCGCCACCCTGGGTGAGGTTATTCTTCGGTTGGAAATTGGTGATAGATGTCTGGGACATACGTTTCAAGTCGTTCCTGCGAATTTTCCTTGCCTTGGGGGAATTTTAGGCGAAGATTGTCTGTCTTCACCTACGTTGAAGGTGGAAACAGTCCATGGGAAGGCGTTGGTGATCAATGGACATCCGTTCGAGCTGTTCCAGGATCAAACACCCACGAAAATCGGGGCTAGAAGTGAGGTACTACTAGCAATACCCACACGAAGCAGCGGAACTGGTATCGTCCAGAAAGACCAACTGGCGAAGGGCGTTTTCATGGGGGAGTGTCTCACGAAGGCAGTAAAGGGTCAAGTGCTCGTTTGTGTGGTGAATACGAACGACAACGATGTGTTCATCAATCCACCGACGGTTAAACTGGAATCGCTGCCGTCGGAGGATATAATAATGATGCTGCGGGATGCCGAGGGGGGCGAGGTGAAAGACCGCATCAAATTATTGCAAGAGAATCTGAGGATTGAGCACCTAAATCAGGAGGAGAAATATTCCCTTCTGGAAATCTTGGAGGAATATAACTCCATCGTACAGCTACCAGGAGATCCTCCTGGAGCTACAGATCATCTGAAGCATGAGATCCCATTGAAACCGGGGACAGCGCCTATTAATGTCAGGTCTCATCGGTTACCAGAATCACAGATGGAGGAGGTGGATCACCAGGTCAAGGAGATGTTGCAGAATGGAATCGGACGTCCAAGCAAAAGCCAGTGGAATGCGCCTTTGCTTCTGGTTCCTAAAAAAATGGATGCGTCAGGGAAGGTTAAATTCCGCATTGTGGTAGATTTCCGACGCTTGAATGAAGTCACGGTTGGTGATTCATTTCCATTGCCCAATATATCCGATATACTGGATCGATTGGGAAATGCCAAATATTTCTCAACTCTGGATTTGGCCTCGGGATTTCATCAGATTCCTGTAAGGGAGGAGGATAGGTGTAAAACTGCCTTTTCCACACCGTACGGGTACTACGAGTTCTGTAGATTGCCTTTCGGGGTTAAGGGCGGGCCTGCAACTGTCCAAAGGCTGAAGAATTCTGTCCTGGCTGGAGTACAGGGAATTCGGTGTTTCGTCTATCTGGATGACATCGTGATTTTTGGACCGGATCTACAGGAGCATAATAAAAGGCTGAGGGAGGTACTGCAGTGCTTGAAGGAAGCGAACCTGAGACTTCAACCTGATAAGTGCAATTTCTTGAGGAAGGAGGTTGTGTATCTAGGACACATCATTACCAAGAATGGAATCAAAGCGGATCCTAGTAAAATAGAGGCAGTAGTGAAATTTCCGGTACCACAGTACGAGAAGGAAATTATGTCCTTCCTAGGATTAGCGGGGTATGTTCGAAAGTTCATCAGAGACTTCTCGAAAATTGCTAAACCCTTGTCTGAATTGTTGAAAAAGGACATGACTTGGACTTGGGGGGAGAGAGAGCAGAGCGCCTTTGACACCCTAAAAAGGGCTCTGACAACAGCTCCGGTGTTGCAGTATGCCGATTTCGGGAATCCGTTTCTGCTCACCACCGATGCGTCAAACAAGGGCATAGGTGCTGTGTTATCGCAAGGGGAAATTGGCCAGGATTTACCAATCGCCTATGCCAGCAGGACCTTAAATAAGGCAGAGCAGAACTACAGTACCATAGAGAAGGAACTCTTGGCTATTGTATGGGGAGCTCGTCACTTCCGTCCTTATCTATATGGGCGTAAGTTCACCATAGTGACCGACCATAGGCCCTTGAAGTGGATATTTAACGTAAAGGACCCGAGGTCAAGACTCGTACATTGGCGGATTAAATTAGAGGAGTATGAATACGAGGTGGTACACAAGCCTGGTAAATTAAATACCAACGCTGGCGCGTTAAGTCGGATAAACGTGGTAACCCGAGCGCAGATAAGAGCGAACACAGGTGCGACGGACTCGGACGCTGACGGCGGGGTCATTACACCTGCTGACGACGACATTCCGGAAATACTACGAGAGTATCATAATACGCCGATTGCTGGTCATCCGGGTGTAAAACGTATGTACGCTAAATTAAAGCAGAAATATTACTGGAGGGGGATTAAGTCGGATGTTCAAAACCATGTGGGGAATTGTGAGGAATGCCAACTCAGCAAGTTGGGAAAAGCCACAAAGGTCCCCATGATTATCGGGGAGAGCCCTGAAACAGCATTCGAACAATGTGCAATGGACATAGTTGGTCCATTACCTATTACGGATGCTGGGAATAAGTATATCTTGACGTTTCAGGATGGACTAACTAAATTCAGCAAGGCCATACCCATCCCGGACCAAGAGGCCAATACGATCGGGCGTGCGTTCGCCGAAAAAATCATCTGTGAATATGGTACACCACAGAGATTGCTCACGGATCAAGGACCAAATTTTGTAGGGGAGATATTTAGGAATGTTTGTAAGCTTCTAAGAATTAAGAAGATCCAAACCACGGCGTATCATCCGCAGACTGATGGTATCGTCGAGAGGTCACACCGCACTCTGGCAGAATACCTGAGGAGCTTCATCCTGGAGGATCAAACGGATTGGGATACGTGGCTGCCATACGCAATGTTTGCGTATAACACCACTCCCCACACGGCTACGAAAATGACGCCATTTGAGCTGATTTTTGGGGGACGCGCCGAGTTACCGACGGCCGTCAAACAGCCACCCCGTTTGACGTATTGCTATGATGATTTTGCCCAGGAGCTTCGTGAACGATTGCGCGCGGCGCACCAGGAGGCAAGGGAGGCCCTCGATGAAGGGAAAATCAGGAGCAAAGTCCAATACGACAAGGACGCCGTACCTATAGATTTAAAAATCGGAGATAAGGTACTACTGAAAAATGATGTCCTACGATGTGGAAGGTCAAAGAAGTTAACTCAGCTCTGGATAGGCCCATACGAGATTATCGAAAGGAATGGTGAGGTTAACTACACCATCAGGTCGGGAACCAAACAAAAGACGCAGAGAGTCCACGTAAATCGGCTTCGACCCTTTATAGAAGCATGACTGTATAGACCCCTGCCTCGGATTAATCTACCCCGTGAATTTCTGGAATTTTCTTGCCCGGGTGATAAGGAGATTTTCAGGAAAGGACTAGAACTGCAGATACATATAGTTTGTTTAATTAAACCATTTATTGTTAAAAGCGGTTACAGATACTTTGGAGGGACGCTCTATCACAGTATCATTAATATAATAGTAGCCTGGATAATCCCACAGATAGGAGGCACAGATGTCGCACGTCCTTTCGCTATCGTCCAGGAACTGGTGCATGTGGCACGGTTGTGGAGCTGGAGTTTCGCCGAAGAGTCTTCGGAGGTTGAAAACGTCCTCTACGCCAGCCTCGATGTCGGAGCGTACGGGGAAATCCCAAAGGGCATTGAGATCTTTCTTACTACGAACCCTCCAGTCCCTCATCTTCACCTTGAATTCCAAATTCAAGTACCCGGGATGGTACGGGTATCGATGGCGCTAAAACATTCCAAAAATAGCAAGGAATTAGGGAAAATAGAGACTTCGAATGGCAGTAAGAAACAGGGTAGTAAGAAAGTGAAGGAGGTATTCGTACTCACCAGATATTCGAATACGAAGTCGTCCATGGAGTGCCGCAGGTATGGATGGTTCCTCGAGGAACGATTTGAGCACAGCCGACCCCGAGTACAGGATGGTGAAGATCTTATCCGGTCCACATGGATGGAGAGATGCTGGAAACAGTCGGAGACAGTGTGTCCAAATCGACCGCACTTAAAACACTTTCCGGCGTTCATGTTGTTGGTTCTTGGAATGTTAACTTCTTCACTGTTAACTTTTTGGAAGACTGTGGCCCAAACGGGGCGGCAGTCACTTTTATATTCAAGGGTGCTTCGTCATCAAGCATGGCGGCCATCGGGTTGGCGACATCGTCCACGTCAGGTAAAATTGAAAAGTTCAACGCACTTCCTGATTGACAAATCAAGCAACGCGCTAATTTTTATTGTCATGTGGCTAATGCTGGGGAGCATCGCGGAAGTTCGGGGGGAGGGACATGTGATTGAGAGATTCGTCCACACCCCGAGAATTTATTTTGAGCCAATTGGGAGATTGCATTTGAGCAACTACGTTTGGACGGTTGCTGCAAGCACGGATGGTGCATCATGGCTGGCGAGAGCTGATCAACTGCAGGAACATCTGAATAATACGAAGCAACTGTGCTTCAGGGCTGGACCATGGGGTTCCAACTTCCATCACCTCGTGGATCAATGGATTGTCGATTTCGAGGAAACGAGAAGCGTCATCACGGCGTTGTTTGGGTTAAATGAGAGGAGGAAGGGCCGTCGAGGTCTTATAAATGGTCTGGGCACGGTAGCCAAGTCACTTTTCGGGACTATGGATGCTGAAGATGAACGGGAAATACGCGAGAGGATTTCACTTCTGGAGGCTGGAGTTCAAGGGACACTGGATAGTTCTGGGAAGCAGTTGCAGATTGTTAACTCTACGATTCTTCATCTAGCTCAAACGGAACAGATGATTCAGAAGAACGAAAACATCTTGTTGAGGTCTATCAAACAGATAAGGGATGAGGATACGCAGGTGGCACACCGGCAACTCGTAGATGAGCATTTTTTGGTGGTCGAGGTCTGCTGACTGACTCCAAGGGGCTAATATTCGACACAGGAGTGTTCACGGAGGAGGGATTGGTCGACCTTCTCAGGAAAGCCAAATTACCGAAGGGTTTAAGTTTCCCCTTTGAGTTGGAGGTAGCAGGGCTACATGAACTGCAAGAGGTATCAACTGTTAGTGTATCCGCAGTTGGCATGAAAATCATCACGGTAATAGGAATACCCCTGGTGGATTTCCAAGCATTCGACGTTATGCTGATGCATAGCATTCCTGTGCGGACAACGAACGGGTATCACTCGTACTTGGAGGCATCAAATGCGCTTCTGGTCGTACATGGCGCAACACATCAGTACGTGCCAATGACCGAGGGGCAATTGAATTGCTGCAAGAGAGTTCGGGGACAATACTTATGCACCGACTCTTTGCCGATTCAAAAAATGAGAGACACTAGCCCTTGTGAGGTGCGAATGTACCTGAGCCCAGATAAGATACCGGAAATGTGTAGCACGAGACATCTGCGGCTACAAGGTCTCACACTTATCAAAATGCGGAAGACTAACGCATGGTTCTATGTGGCACCGGAACCTGAAGCAATTGCCATAGCTTGCGGAGAGGGGAAAATTCGAGACACCCTTCAAGGTTCAGGAATAATGCGGATGGAAGATTTCGGTGAGGTTATCGCTCCTGATGTCACTATCCGTGGCCGAAAGTCAAAGGAAACAACCTGGGAGAATCATATTCAGCCTAGACTGAACTTGACACTAAGTAATGACACCATTACGCAACTACAGCAGCAGGACCACAACGTGAGCGACATTCGACTCACAAACGTCATAGGGAACCTGAAGGAATTGGGAGACCTTCATGTGCAGCTAGAGACCGAAAAGGAAGATCTAGGGAAGCTTCAAAAGAAATTCGACTATCAGGAAGTTCTACTCCACCCATCATCAATATTTTCAGTGGTCATGGTGGTTCTTGCCCTTGTACTAGGAGTATCCCTGTACTGCTGGTGTAGGAAACCCTAGCCTACGTCTGTTAGGGAAGCAGCGGACGTGCAAGGATCATAGTTCCCATAAGGAAGTTGGAAGTTATAGTTAATACTTACTGCAATTATTGTAAAAAGAATAATATTTTATGTAATTATTGGCGAGATAGGGTTAGAGGAGGAAATTATCATCAGTAATAATTTCCTTCCCCGGCGGGGCGGGATGTTATGCCCCGAAATTCCATAACGTAAGAGTTTTGTAATCCGGAGAATACGAGGAAAGAAAAATTAAAGACCATGAATATATGTGGATAAATCCACGTATATTCAACATATGTAGATAACTGGGGCGCAGCGTCAGCGCTTTACGCGTCGAACTGGCCTCCAGCGCATCACCGTGCGATGTAATACGAATCCACGAGACAATCAATACTCGAGGACTCGTATTCTCTGGGCCAGTTATCCGAATACCGTTTGTAAAGAGTTACTTCTTTTGTACTTATACTCGCCTGATACTTTCTGTCTCAGAGCGAGTCTTTAATTGTTAATAAATTTGGGAAATAACCAATAAAGGTAATTAATCAATTGAAGATATCTGTTCCTATCCTCTATCCGCGTGTGTTAATCCTGAAACTCGAACCCAACCGCTCGGGTCCATTACACTGCAACTGTTGATTTTTCCGGATTATGTTCTATGATTTATCCGATAACGATTCATAATCAATTCGTGAATTCTTTCTCCGTTTTGTTCGATTTCCAGTGTATCTGTCTGACGATAATATATCAATGTTACGTTTCATTGTACTATGAGCAGGTCTCTCATCATTTATTATATGACATGTCTTATTGCTCTCCGTTTTCTTACATTTAGTTATTTTAACATTCTCCATAGGTCGATGATCATTTGGTGTTCTGATCACCTTTGCTTTGTATTGAAACGGACGTCCAATATCTTCACTCCGTGAATCAAGTGACAGTGGATCAAAATCTAATTTAAACTTCTTACACGACAACGGTCTTCCATTAATAACAGGAAACCGAGATATTCTGCTCTGCTGAAATATCTGTAACAAATGTTGACGCATTTCTGCTGTATTATACGTAATTTGTTCCGGATCATCCCCAAAGGCTATCGAAACTGCAAACGCTATTGCAAAGACTCCACAATCGAACGCGTTCGTTTGATTTTGAAAGAAAAGGATACAATATTTACAAACATTTTTTTGGTGGTCATTGAGAAATCTGAAATTGGAGGAGTCATAAACATAAATAACTTTGGAATGGTACCAAGTACAAATCCAGTGACCCCCGAGCATGTTCCAAGCATTTTTGCTGCTGAATTCCCCGCTAAAACTGTGGATTAAATGGATGTGACTTCGATTTGAATCAATAGGATTCATGGGATAAGGCATCTGAAAGTTCCAAGATTCCCTGAATTCATAACCAAATTGATTGTGCAATAAAGATGCAAAATAATCAATTTCGTCATCAGAAAGCCACCCTTCAGTGCCTTCTGCTAAGACGATTTCTGGATTAAAGGAAGGCATCATAACAATATAGCAGAAATTGAAGTTTTATGTCAATTTTATTAAATTATTTTTAGATTGCTACAAACGTAGAAGCTCCACGTATGACTAGAATATAGATGGACTGCTCTATGAAAAAGAACGAGTCTGTTTAACAAATTCTAATGTAATGCAACAATAAAATTATTGCACACAGCTCAAAATAGCTGATTAATAATGTAGCATAGCACTATATACAGCTCGAGAAAGCTGATGATTATTAATGAATTTTACTGATAGTTACTAATTAATGAAGCAATTGCATATACTTCAAAGTAACTGATTAGTGCAAATGCAGTGATAGTACTACATAAAGCTACAAACAGCTGAATTTATAAATAAAAGTAATTGAATAATTCCACACAGCTTAAAGAGCTGATACTATTAATGCAATAATAAATATGCACACAGCTTATTGCAAGCTGGATGAATAAAATAAGTTATTTAACCTAAAAATTAAAACAATTCTAACCTAATAAAACCACCGGACAAAATTTCACGTATTGAATTAAAATGATCTGATTAATAAACACCATCAAACGTATCGGAAAGTTAACAAATTAAACGAAATATATCAAATGAAAAAGAAAGAAACACGAAAGCTCTCAACCGCGACTAAATTATTCAAATGTTTTTTGGGGTTAAGACAAAACGAGAGGAAAATCACTGCATGTACACACTCACACAACACACACACTAAGTGTGATACACTTTACACAATAACAGACACTCTTGTAATCTAATTAAACTAAAATATTTGACACTGCAACAAGATTAACCGCTTATTTTGTTTATTGATTGGCAATGGAAAATCATTTGCCTGATACGACATTGCCATCAATAATGGATGAAGTACATGCTGCCACCTATTGGTCCGTTTAATCGAAATGTAAGACAGATGGCGCCAGTTTCGAGGTGGCGAAATTGGCGGGATTTTCAAATATTTTTCGGATACATTGATTATTGTTGTACATTTTGTAATTAGTTTTATTCTTTTCGTGCGAATGTGAGTTAAGGAATCAAGAAATTACGAACCATTGTTTAGGGTAGTATATCTTATTCATTTGTTGTGTGTGTGTCTCTGTGTGTTGTCTGTAGAATTATTTCAATTTTTTATAAATGTCTATAATTTTTTACAGCAGTAGTTTTAGTCATTTTTTTCAACGATATTTTATTATAATAATATTTTCTATTTTTATGTTCATTTTTAGGTAGTTTAGTGTGTGTTTGTATTTGTGTGTTGTGACCTTTTGTCTAATTATTAATTATCAATTATTAATTAGAGGACGGGTCAAATAGTAAATAAAAAGGGGTGGCTCTACATTTAAGAAAAAAGGGGGAGAATTGAGGGAACCAATAACAGTAATATAAACAATAATAATAATGATCTTATTGATCTAAAGAAAGAACAATGTGAATTACCACCGTTGGAGGGGTTCCGAGAAACGTAACTGGGGGAAATGATGCCGCTGGGAAATGAGGGGAAAGAAAAGATACTCACTCGGCCGATGATGTTGTCCTGATTTTCCCCGGTTTTCCTCTCTGGGTTTTTTTTGGGGTGTGTCCACCCTTTTCCTGGGGTCTGTGGGATTGAGCCGGGTCCAGAAGAGCCTCTCTTTGAACTCGGGCGATCCTGGGTCACTTCACTATCTTTCCGCGATTGATTTGATTAATTATTGAAAAACAATGTACTGCTCTTAGCGACAGCTGAACGACGAGTGGCGATCGATTAGCCACTTGAAGATCTCCTCGAAGTGTTCGGGGGTCCTCGGCCTATATTCGTCCATTTCCGGGGTGTAATATTCGCCTTCCCCTGATCCACCGATCGATGCTTGTGGGCATCTTCGTTGGCCGAGGGGCGGCGGGGGGAAGCACTAGGCAACGTGCGTGTGCGCCCATTGTCCTGAGTCGCGTGTCGAACAGGGGACTGCGGCGGGGGGGGGGGGGCTACGTCATCCACTTCCTCCTTGTGCGTGAGCGCGGCGAGTAGCGGACCGCGGGAAGGAGTGGGAAGACCTACGTCATCCTATCCTCCAGTGGTGATTCTCTCCGATGGTTCTCGCGCTGTCCGAGCGCGGCGAGTAGGGGATCGGGGGAGGGGGAAGGACTTATGGGAAGAGGTTCTCCAACGGTGTGCAAACGAATGAGTAAATACTAATAGAATAGGGGGCGTGCGGTGGGGGGGGGGGTGTTAACATAACCTTAAAGGTTATGTTGCCTCGTCACAGTATGTAAAAGTACGTTTTTTTCCATGTTTTTACAACATTTTTTTACATTAGTATTTTAACATTCATTTTTTGTTTTTTTTTTGTTATTTTTAACATTATTATAAGTTTTTAACATTTTTTTATATAATAACTAACTAAATTTAAAGTATTTAAGTTTCAAGTATGCAAAAGAATCCATTCGCTCAGCCATTTAATTTACAATACTGGTGAGGCGCTTTAATATATAGATATGAAAACCTGAAAGAGAGAAATAAAGTTAAAAATATTGATTATTAATTCAATTTCAAGGAAATGGGGCAATTGAGACTTACTTGGATTTAGGAAAATATGAAAAATATGCTATGATATCAGAGAGGGTAGGAACTAATAAAAGCAAGACTCAGTATTTTATCCACAATTCAAATAAAACACTGAGCCTTTGCCAAACATGCCTTGACCTGCTCCAGGAGGAGGTGGAGGACCTCGACGATCATTCCTGGATTGAAAATATTGTGATTTCCAATAGCTGAAGGAGAAAGGGTATTACAATTAACAAGCAGGCAACAGATATTACATAAATGATGTAGCCGGGAAAGATGAATGTGTGTGCCTGTGTGTGTGTGTAAACACCACTTACGCCGCATCCCGCTTCTCCTTTTTTTTCCTTCTCGATTCTTCCTCTCTGGTCCCCTGCTTCCTCGCCCTGCCGCTTGTCCTCTTCCTCGACCTGCTCCTTGTTCTCTTCCTCGTCCTGCCCATTGCTCTCTTCCTCGTCCGATCTCTTGTTGTCCTGCTCCTCGTCCTTCCTCTTTATCGGCTTCTTCAGCCTGCCTTTGCAGAACATCCATTTGTTGCTGTAAATTCTCCATCAGCTGATGGATATGCTCCGTACGACGGTAGCCGTGGGGAATTTGCAGCAGACTGCTGCGGACCTGTGCTGGTGGCATCTGGGCTGATGGCACTTGTGCTGGTGGCACTTGTGCTGGTGGCATCTGGGCTGGAGGCACTTGGACTGGTGCCACTTGGACTGGTGCCACTTCGGCTGGTGCCATTTGTGCTGGAGATAGTGAGCCACAGAGCAAGGCATTCTCACGGCTTTCCCTTTCGCTCTGAAAAAAAAAAAATTAGTACGAAATCCGCCATTTTCAATTTTGTTTATGCATTTTCATGCAAACAAGTATGCAAATGAGTGAAAAAAAAACAAAATAAACCAAAATAAGCAACAAAATCACTGAAACATGGAAGAGAAAATCATCATTCAGAAATAATTGTTCAAAATCCCGCGGTCAAACGTCAGGATGACCAACCGGATCACCTCGGCCAATCACCATTGACCATCGTAACGAGAGGTCACGATCGATCTCGGGATCGTTACGATGGTCAGTACGCCATTGGTCTTTCGAGCCAGATTCGGGAGTGAAGTGTGTGAAGTGTGCATCGGAAAATTCAACGTGGGAAAAGGGACGCCGGCCACGCGTTAATCTACGGGGCCCACATCATAGACCCCACGGACTCATCGAGGACATCGGCCAAATTCCTCAAGGGATTACGCACGGGACAACAGCAACGGGCTTTGTTTACGTCGGATTCCCCGAGAGGTACCAAGGTCGACCACCCCGGGCGCTCAACTCAATATCGAGCGCGTTATCGATCGACGAGGCGGTCGGTAACACATCGGCGGCATATCATCCACAGTCGGTAAATACTTACCAACGCCGATCGGTAAGTCAACCACCTCAAACGTCCCGTGTCAACGCATGCGCTACACATCAAGTAAGGGATAGACATTCAGTTGGGTCCAAATTTAATACAATTTAAATTAAAATTAAAGGGATAAAATATCAAACAAAATGGAACAAGATGCATCCAAATGGTGGACCACCATGATGGAGGAAAACGACAGGATGCTCGCATTGTTGAGAACTTCGGAAAATCCCGGAACGGAAAATCTCGGCAACGCATCGGAGGAGGCCTCCTTCAGGGAACCGGAGTCGGAGCCGGTTACCAAATCTAGGAGGTCCATCACACCCTGGCCAAGCACCGTGGAGAATCGGATCAGGATCCAACTGACCCGGATGAGGTCTCTTCGGGAGATTATTGACAAACTCGGGAGCGAAGAAGCAGGAGCTCTTCGCTATGATGAGCTCCAATCTCATCGGACCGTGGTAGGGGACGCGTGGTCCAAGTTCTCGGCCTACCACGAGAAGCTAATTGAGGAGTCGAGCGAAGAGGTGATGGATCACCCCTACTACGCTGAAGATATGTTTGCCCTGGCGGACAGAATCTACAGGAAAGCGATGGAAGAGCTAGGCCGCAGAACAGCTAGCTTACCACAACGGGATTCGGGCAGCAATCACGGATCCTCAATTAGCCATCTGGAAAGACTACAGATGCCGGAGTTCCACGGCACTTACTCGGAGTGGAGAAACTTCCACGACGCCTTCGTATCACTTGTCCATAGGCAGACCGGCTATTCGGACATGGACAAGATGATAAGGCTGAGGAAGGCCCTAAAGGGATCGGCAGCGGAGCTCATCACAAACATCGGAACGGGAGCTGCCCATTATGAGACAGCTTGGAAAAAACTCGTAGCTCGGTACGAGAACGCAAGGCTGATAATGGCAGCTCATCTCAATCGGTTACTGAAGCTCAAGGAGGTAAAGGAGCTGTTCTCCAAGAGTCTCCTTTAGGTCATGGACGCAGTGATGGAATCATTGACGGCACTTAAAAATTTCGGAGCTCCAACAGACACGTAGAACATCATGGTCTGTCATCTCATCAGAAGGGCTCTGGATCGGAAGTCCAGTCAGGACTGGGAGCTTAAGCTGGGAGACTCCACGGATCCCCCGCAGCTGGAGAGTTTTCTCGAGTTTCTCAGGGCCCGAGCAAGGGCCTGGGAAAACATTGAGCGGGAAGGGGAGAAATTGAGTTCGGAAAGGCCAAAACAGTCGGCAAAGGCCTACCACGGAACTTCATCGGGACCACCATCAGAGGCCTCTAAGGGAGCCTCAAGCAAGAAGACGGCATGTGTGGCCTACGGAGGGCCACACTGGATTTCACCCGAGTGCACCAAGTTCTTCGGCATGAATGCCGTCCAAAAGAGGCAGTTCCTAGTTGGCGAGGGACTCTGTTACAATTGCTTGGGGCCTCATCGGGAAACCAAATGCAAGAGCACCAGGAGGTGTCGGCATTGCAACGGGTTGCACCACACACTCATACATGAAAGGAGGCATGATCTACCGGAAACGTCAAGAAAGGCCAGCACCTCATCGGAGCCAAGCACGAGCGGTTAAGTAGCATTTTATTATTCACTATAATCAATATGGCTACATTAACCGCTGTGTACGTTGACAGGAGACAACAACATCACGGGAACCGGAGCGAACATCAAAGTGGATTCTGTCAACGAACTACCGGGACCAGCATCACGCCAAGACCTACAACACGGCGCAACACCATCGGGGAAGAGGGCGACGACCTCCCAGACTCATTTCGGGGAGTCTCATCAAACGGAAGTGTACCACCATTCGGAAAATCTACCGGCAAAACAACATTCGGGTGATCATCTACATTCGGCGGAAAATCAATTCAGACAACAATCCCATGTAGAAGCCATGCCTCATGAAGAGGAACCACAATCGGAACAGCAACAGGACAATCACCACGGGGATCAACATCACTCGGAACCGCGACCGGTTGATCAGGTGGACACACGCAACGTCTTGGAAGCTCAACAGAGCTGTCAGCGGAAAAATCAACTGGTCGTCTTGGCAACGGCAAGGGTTACTGCCCTGAATCACCAGGGATATTCAAGGCCAGCAAGGATCCTCATCGACCAAGGCTGAGAAGTGTCTTTGGTATTTGTGCGCTTGGTCAATCAACTGCACCTAAAACGGAGGTCATCATCATTATCAATCCTCGGCATCGGAGATACTTCCTCGGAAAGCACGCGTGGGGTTGTGTCATTCGATTTACAACCGAAACATAATCCTACTGCGTTGTTCAACTTGGAAGCCCACATCATGAGTAAGCTCACGGCAAAGATCCCACCATTTGCTTGTGACACACGGACTCCCCAGGAACTATGGGAACTCAATTTGGCGGATCGGAAATTCCTACAACCTGGGGCCATTGACATAATCATCGGAGCTGATTTCTACGGGAAAATTATCACGCACGGAATTATGAGATACAACGGAACGGGTCTCATAGCCCAGCAGACATCCTTTGGCTGGGTAGTATCGGGGCCAGTCTGCTGTACAGGCTGTGCTAAGAAGAGGTAACTAAGGGTGACCACACGGACCATCAATCAACAACTATTGGACTGCTTAAAGAAGTTCTGGACGCAGGAAGAAATACCGGATACTGTAGCACCGGTAAAGAGCAAGGCTGACGCAGAATGCGAGCAGCATTTTTTAGAAACTCATAGAAGAGACGCAACGGGACGGTATACAGTACGTCTACCGTGTAAATCATCGTCTGCCGTCCTAGGGGATACAGCATCGACGGCTTGGATTCGCTTACAGAAGCTCAACAGGCGATTGGCGGCAGATCCAGAGGCTCACACTCTATACCGGAAATTCATTGAGGAGTATGAGGCCTTGGATCACATGCAACGGGCACCATCGACGTCACAGACACGTCAGGCATACTACTTGCCTCATCACGGAGTGCTGAGACCAGATAGCACGACGACCACATTAAGAGTCCTATTCGACGCTTCACATCGAAGCTCTACGGGAGTGTCACTGAATGATATTCTTCATTCAGGACCGAAACTACAAACGGAATGCTCTGACGTCCTCATCTGGCTTCGCCGGCATCGGTTGGTCTTCGGAGCGGACATAGAGAAAATGTTCCGCCAGATTCGCGTCCATCAGAATGATTGGGACTATCAACGAATCTTTTGGAAGGACGACGACGGCCAGATCATTGAATATCAATTAACAACGGTCACCTACGGGACCAGCTGTGCACCTTGGCTGTCTCTTCGAGTGCTGAAGCAGCTGGCAATCGATGAAGGTCATCGATTTCCTTTGGCTTTATCAACGTTCGCACGGGGGCGATACGTTGACGATATCTACGGAGGTGCAGAAACCGAACGGCATTTAGAAAAAATAATTAAGGATCTATTCGGACTCTGCATGACGAGCGGCATGCCACTGCAGAAATGGTGCAGCAACGCGCCACGGACACTCGGACGACTCGGAATATCAGCGGAATCAGCTCCAACCATCGAATTCGGGGAATCATCAGTGAAAGTGCTGGGCCTCTGCTGGCAGCTTTAGACAGACACTTTCCACTTCAAGGCAAGGAACTTCAGCGGAGACACCATCACCAAACGCGTAATCCTGTCCGAGATTGCGCAAATTTACGATCCTTTCGGACTTATAGCACCGGTCATCATCACGGCAAAAATATTCATACAAGAATTATGGCTGCTCAAACTCGACTGGGACGAGCAAATACCAATGACACATGCAAAACGGTGGAGAAGTTTCAGGGAGGAACTTCAACGGCTGAGCAGCCTTTCAATACCACGATGGCTACATCTTTCATCGGGAAAGGAAATACAACTACACGGATTTGCAGCCGCATCGACCCTAGCAATGGGTGCATCGGGTTATCTTCGCTCCTGGCCAGCATCATCGGGAGCAAACGTCAAGTTGGTCTGTGCCAAAACCAAGGTGGCTCCCCTCAAGAAGATGACCATTCCACGGCTGGAGCTCACGGCAGCTGTCATGGTCACAAATCTAATGGCCTATGTACAGCGAGCTCTGGAACTTGAGGATGCGGAGCTCTACTTATGGAGCGACTCATCAGTAGCCATCGCATGGATCAACGGAGATCCATCACGGTGGAAGGACTTTGTGCAGAACAGGGTTCTCAAGATCCAAGATACCCTGCCCTCTGCCAAGTGGAATCACATCAACGGGAAGGAGAATCCAGCGGACTGCGCATCGAGAGGAATATCACCAACGGAATTGGGGGAGCATCATCTCTGGTGGACTGGACCATCATGGCTTGTCCAACCACCAGAACAATGGGTAGCAGCATCATCGGAATTAGCATCCACATCGGAATTATCATCAGTGGTGGCAACGGAGGCGAAACCACCCACCACCAGCTCATATCCAGTGCACATTGTCGACGAAGATGCACCAATCAACCGGATTTCGTCATGGAACAAGGTAGCTCGAATCACAGCCTGGGTGAATCGAACAGTAAACAAATTTAAGGGACAACCAATACCGGATTCTCCACAACTCGGAACAACGGAAATAGAGGACGGAAGACTGTTCTGGGTTAAGTACACCCAACAGCGATATTTCGAACGGGAAATCAACACACTGAAGGCTGGAAGATCACTCGCAGCCAAGCATCGTATGGCGACGCTGACGCCATACCTGGAGAACGACGTCATGCGCATGGGCGGATGTCTACGGAATTCAACATTGGATCCGGAGGAGAAGAATCCAATTATTCTCCCACGTCACTCACCGCTATCAACACTTATCATTGCGGAAGCTCATCAGAGGAGCTTCCACGGGGGAACGCAACTCACGTTGGCACACATCCGGCAAAGGTACTGGATCATCGGAGGACGGGCACCAGTACGCTCACACATATTAAAGTGCGTCATCTGCGCACGTCATCGAGCTGTGCGAGCTCAACAGCTGATGGGACAGCTGCCATCGCGACGAGTGACACCATCAAGAGCCTTCCTTCACTCAGGAGTAGACTTCGCCGGCCCAATCAACATCCTGAGGTGGAGAGGCTCAGGGGCAGGCAAAACAATGTACAAGGCGTACATTTGCCTATTTGTCTGCTTCGCCACATCCGCAACACACTTGGAACTGGTAACAGATCTCACGGCGGAAGGATTCATCGCAGCATACAAACGATTTACGTCAAGACGGGGAATTTGCGCGACCCTGACCAGTGACAAGGGACTAAACTTCATCGGGGCTGAAAAACAATTACGGCAGATTATCCACCAGGCATCCAGCGAATCAGCAACCATCAAGAACTGGCTAGCAACAAACGGAACGGAATGGAGATTTAACCCGCCCTACTCGCCACACATGGGAGGCAAATGGGAGGCCGCGGTTAAATCCACGAAACACCACTTACGGAGAGTGATAGGAACTTCAACTCTGACGTACGAGGAATTTACGACTCTTCTGACTCAGGTTGAAGCCATCCTGAACTCGAGACCGCTCTGCCCGATAAACAACGACCGGCAAGACACAACGGCATTGACACCAGGGCACTTCATCATCGGCGGATCGCTGACAGCGATTCCAGAACCAACTCTGGAACACATCAACACGGATCCGCTAAACAAGTGGCAACTTATCACGCAGAAGGTGCAGAACTTCTGGGACCATTGGGCACGCGAGTGCGTGCATCGCTACCAACAAATCTATCGGTGGAGAAAACCAACGGACGACATCAAAATTGGTTCGTTGGTTCGCATATCACACGAGCAGGAACCGCCAACCAGATGGCTCCTGGCTCGAGTCATCAGGATCCACCCGGGACAGGACAACTTGACCAGGGTTGTCACACTTTGGAAAGGCAACAAGGAAATGCAGCGGGCAATCCATCGATTGGTACCACTACCAATCAATGACGATCTACTGGAAGGTGTAAACTAACAAGGACAGCCTACATCGTCACCCAGGGGGGTGACGCAGGGCGGGTGGTATGTTCAGAATCCCGCGGTCAAACGTCAGGATGACCAACCGGATGACCTCGGCCAATCACCTTTGACCATCGTAACGAGAGGTCACGATCGATCTCGGGATCGTTACGATGGTCAGTACGCCATCAGCTAGCAATCGGCATAGACATACGGTTTGTCTTACGAAAATTCCAACGGGGAATTATCGGCTACCACTCGGATAACCAACGGGGTTAGAACCGGCAATAATCATTCGGTCAATACAGTCCACTACTAAAGAATAACCTTTAATACCTCGGAGTGCACATTGTGTGAAATTATTTAAACCCAATGAATCGGCTTCTCAACACACCCAGTGTCAAGTTATTCGCCATCCGGAACTTCCTCACCCACCATCCCATACGGCCCAAATCATCCCCGGAACACCTCAAATTGAAAACAATAATTTCATGTAATCATTTAAATAATTAAAAATGATTAGACAAAATCATTAAAATGTGATGTTTTTCCCTACCATTTATTTTCACTGATTTGTTTACCAATTCATAATTTTTGAAGTGAAAACTTCTTATGGCACGTTGGGCACTTTTGTGGGTGAGCATTTTCTCGTGAACTCGCGACAGATCTCAGAAAATCGAAAATATACTCAATTTAGTAGAGAATTTCACTAGGGACGTGAATCGACGATCGGAAATTCGGATGGTCGGAAAAAATATATATGCTACGATTATAGTTTTAAAAAAATCTACATTTTTATTTTTGATTATAGATTTGTCTTGAAAATGGATGCGGTTTTATATGAAGAATTTGATATAACGATGTACAATGATCGCAATCTTAGCACAAAATATACTGAACTACTAGTGATGCAGTATTCAAAAGACATATAAATATATTTAAATCAAAATTTTTCATTTCACACTTTACTTGCCATAGACCTATTGTTTCAGTTTTAGAATTTAATGAAAATGCTGATAATGATGACGTAAGAGTTGTTGAAATTATGGATGAGAAGTGATAAATTTTGTATTTACTATTTACTAATAAATTTTTTTTTTCAAGTTGTTCATTTCTTTGATGTTACACTCGTTTTACTTTGTTTTACATCCTCTCCAGCCTCTCTTAAACTTTCCTTTCCAGCCGCTCTTCTTTCCCCCCCCCTGTACACCATTTGCCAAAAGGGAGGGAAAAACCTCACTCGAGGGAAAACCTGCCCTGGTACAGACGTCCTTTTGACAGGACTACCGCTCGACAGTGAAACTGTGAGATGAAAGCGCTATAAATTTTTTTAAATTTTGACCGCCGGTGCCCGGGATCGAACCCGGGTGGTTGGCTTGTAAGTCTAGCACTCTCACCGCACGACCACTGCCGTCGGTTACTATTTACTAATATTTACTCATTTAAATAAAACCACTTCCTTCGAATATAGTTTCTATATTATTATACTTCATGTCCATTCAAAACGTACCCACATTGCTTTGATAAACTTGATTTTTTTATGTACAATTTCGCATGTCGCGGGCGCACCTAAAAATGCTCACCCAAAAAAGTGCCCAACGCGCCAAAAGTTCAAGTTTTCACTTCTGCCTGCACTCCCGGAGTGCAGCAAGTTTTTTTATTTGCTATTTTTGTTTGTATCATTTTTTTCACTTATTTTTATACAGAAAAGCATGTAAATTATTTTAAAAAATGTCAAAAACATCAGTGACAAAAAATAAAAGGCCAATATTAATTTTTTTAATGATTTTAACTAATCATTTCCACAATAACAACATTATGCAAACGACTGACAAAGTAACAACACCTGTATAGGTTAGGTTTTCTGTTAGCCGGCTTCATTGTTATTGTATCGGTCAATGGTCTCACAAAATCATTAAAATTAATAACAAATTAAGGATGCTATCAATCAACAACAATAAACCCACGTATACATACCATTTTTGCAATTATTTCACTATTGCGTGGCCTCTGACGTTAACTGCACGGATGGCAAGCGAGAAATAGGAGATTGAGCGGGAAGCTAGTAATGCTGCCAGCGCTACCGGTAACAGCGGTAAAAGGGAAAGACCGCAGTTACTAGATAACCGAGGTTGGGACAGTAGTCGGTCGCTCGAGCGCGATGTGAATCGGCCTTTTTCCCGATTTAACGTCGATTGTGATTGGTCCCGTCATTTTTCCCCTAGAATGAGCCCAGCGACAGAATTTATCATGGGAACATGTACTGTGCCAACCTGGTTATCTAGTAACCTTGGGGAGGAAGAGTAAATTGCATACATTATAATTGTTGCCAACTTGGACGTACAAGTCTAACGCTGAGAAAATAAAATCGCGAAAATATTACATTATGATGGTTGCTATGGGCGGATATTTTTATTTATTATTGTTTATCATGAAATAAAAATATCATTAGAAAGCTCATAGTCAACTTATATAATGTAACTAAGGACGGATTTCGCGAGAAATTTTCGTATAACGAGAAAAAAAATGAAAAACATTCGGGGAGTAGTTGTGTCGTGTATATTATACGCGACAGCATCGGCCTATGACGTCACACGGGTCTAAAACGTCAACTTGGCGGATACGCTCTCGCGTATCTTGATAATTGCAGTTCGATTTTGGACTCTGAAACTTGCGGTAGGGTTTTGATGGAGAGGACGAAAAGAGTCGGTTAGACCACCGAAGGGTGCGTATCCTAGTGAGAGTGATCGGTGCTGATCGAGTGCGGGGCGATTAGCCAGGAAGGTAATCGCGATGCGTGAGTGATACCCATGAGGAAATCACCACGAGAATTTTTAATCCTCTGAAGTAATTGAGACAGATTTGGGGAATTATGATGCCTCCCCATTGGTGGAGGAGTTTACCACGAGATCCGTTCGTTTATAGGGATTTGACGTTTTTCTAATTCGAAGTAGGGATTTGCTCTGAGTGATTCAGAGAAAAAACAATTCAAAGGGTTAATTAGACCAAAAATGAAGAATTTCGAGCCTCATCTTTCGCGTTATCTCTCTCGGCGGACTCATATGACTTAAAAGAGATTGTGATGTTATCACTGATGGTTATTTAAAATTATTTAAAAGATGATAGTTTTGATGTGAAACATCTATAGGCGGACCCCTAAACTGAATCGTTAGCGTGGCGAAACTTGCCGTGGCGAGCATTCGCCAGGCTATACTAAGGTATGCCTATCTATATTCTGTGTAATAGAGTGGACGGTGTGCGGATGGGCCGCCACGCTATACTGAGGTATACCTATATATATTATGTGTAGTAGAGTGTACGGTGTGGCTTCTCACGCAGTTCCACGTGGTTCTTTATACGGTACAGATAACCTGTGTTTTATGTAATTTTTTATTTCAATTTTTGAAAATAAAATATGTGTGATAGTGATAACTTAGAAGATCAAAGTGATCAACCGTGTGCAAAGAAAGTGAAACTACACTATGGTATACTACCAAGTCATCAGTAAGTAGATCGTATTTTTCAAGTCTCCTTAAATGTAATTATTATATTTTTATATTTAATTAATTATATTCATATTAATCATATTAATAATTTATATAAATTATATTAATATTATCTTCAAATCTTTAGTCATATATTGCAATAATTAACTAAGATTTGAGTTCATGAGTATATTGAAGCCACACTTAAATATTTTTTTTTTTTGTGTATTTTAATATCATATTTTTTAAAATATTTCAGTTCCCAACAATCATCGCAGGGATCACAACATATTCTTATTGAAACTGGACGCCACCCTGATCATTCAAACACAAGGCATACTATCAATCTTGTGTAAGACTTTATTAATCGAATAGTACCAGACTATTTTAATTTTTATCTTAGATTTTATTAACATATTTATATTTTTTTAAATATAAATGTGTGTTTATATTTTTTAATATAGAACAACAATAGATGCTGTATTTGTGAGATATCTTGATGATGTTCCGTCCAATATTTTTGTAATGTACTTTAGTTATCATCGACCAATCGTCACAGTAATACCGGCAGAGGAAACATCAAATATAACTATTACTGAAATCACGAATGAAAATATTTAAATTGTGGCCACTTGATATTAATATCGAACTTTTATATCACATGTAAATAAATGTTTATTAAATAAAGTTACCATTTTCTGTAAGAAATTCGTAATACTTCATTTTTCCATTAGGCTATATTTAATTCCTGTAATAATATCATCTTATATGCATATTACTTGTTCACACATGATGTTTCACATCTGCCAGGCGTCCCATGACGGCTTTTTTTTTGTTTCTGGTCGTTATTGTTTATTAAAATAATGTATTAGAGTTAATTGAAATATTATCAAAGGCAATAATTAAATTTATTTATGCAAAGTTGTAACAGACATGGGGATGTCTGTTAGGAACACCCAAAGACGGGAGGAAGACCACCCAATCCCGAAAACGACAAAAAAAAGGAAAGCGTGAGTGAAAGTAGAGAGAGAGAATATTCTGTTAACCGCGTACTTTTCCACCACGGTGTGGCTAAACCCGTCTCGCGCAATTCTCCACCCCGGGGTGGCTCAACCCGGAAGATAGGCCTTAGCCTACCTCCCCCTCCACCCTCAGGTGGTTAAGTAATGAGTTACTCGTCCTCTACCGACCTCAGTATGAGTTTTGTGGGCCCACTCAAATTACCGTGAAGAAGGGCCAAAACACGAGCCATCCGGTAATTTTTGTGGGACGCAACCTTTGCTAATCGTACGGGAATTTGAATAGGTCCGGCTGAAATACCGGCGCTCCGAAATACGGATTTTAGGGGGGATTGATTCGTTACGTTTTTGGTTTTCGGTGGAAGGTCGTTCGAAACAGGTACAGCCCCTGTGTTGGAAGAATGTTCTGGATCGGAGGGGATCGGTGTGGGTGTTACACGGCACGTCACTTATTTATTCACTAACACAAATAATCAATCTTGATAATTACAGTAATTAATAGTTTAAATAATGAGCGGTGCTTTATAACCTAATTATAAATGTTTGAGCGGTCAAGAATAATTTTTAATGAATATTCGAGAAACGGTTAGACACCTGTTGCTTCTAATGAATCCCGGACGAAAGTGAACGAGCGAGGCTGCCCGATGGCTCAATCGGTCGATTTCGGGGGGCCTCGTGGTCGGTGGTGGGGCATCCCCCTTATGCAGGATGGCTGAGAGCGGTCCAGAAAGTGGCGCCCCATCACCCAAAAAATGCGAAGTAGGCCCCTAGCAACAACTGGGTTGTTATGATTTTGCCTGACGGTGAGCAGGCGTTAGTATTAGTAATGGAATCCTGTCGGCTTCCAGGAATTCCAACACCCTGTCTTCGACGAATTACCAGGCTGTTTAGGATCCCTATCATTATTTTTGATTTTTGAATTTATTCAACCCCCCCAGATCCCGGAGAATCACCCCGTAGGAAGCGCCAAAACCCTAGCATTACCCGTGAGCAATCACCTAATTAGGACCCGGTCGATAAAGGAGAGAGCCAGGATCAGGGTTAGATTAATTAGGCTAGAGAGGGTGACACTACCCAGTGCCCCTCGGAAAATTTTGGGAGGACCTCGGAAAAAGGGGCGGAGCCTCCCGGTCCTTCCCGATCCGATCACATCGACGTGATCGATCAGTCGCGATCTGTGAATCGCCGGGTTAAGACATAATCAGTAAAAGTATAGTTTTTGGTCAGAGGAACAATGAAAGGGAAAGGCAGACGTAGACGCCTGGATTGCACGGTGAGTCCATTTGTTTAAACTATTCGCTCTGGGTTAAACCCAAAGCGTCTTTTCTCCACTTCCGGGTGGCTAATGATCCAAAATTAGTGATGGTTTTTCCCAACTTTGGGGTACTTCACCCGTCGACGAATCAAGGGTATTCTCCAGGTTTTACCTGGCTAAAAATTACCTCACCGGATCCTTGGGTGTAGTTGATCGATGTTTTGTTTCTTTTGTGTGTAACCAGCCGTAATAAATTAATAAAAGGAAGGGTGAAATGGTCGTTACTGTGCTGCGTATTACGATAAAGGGTAGAGCGGGGTGGGATTGCGTCATCCACCCGTTCGATACCCCGATCGACATTCCACCGGAATTTCCGATAGTTCCTGGTTGGCTGGTACTGACCCGAAATTCCTCACATTTTGTGAGATTGTTCGGGGAAGTATTCTCTCAGAATAAGCCTTTGGATTTCGGAAATCCACTCAGCCGTTCGCGAGATATATTTAATTACCGGTTGCCGGGTAATCTCCCCCTTGGTGTAACCACTTGGGTGGGCCCATTGTCTAACGCCTGAAGGGCGTTCGCGCTTCCAGCAGGGTGTCGGTGACCCTGTGATGGTTCCAAACGATTGGAAAGTGTTGAGATTTGGCCAGGGCGACTTCTAAGAGTGTCGCGATTTGATGGGCCGGAAATGGGGATTTGTGTCTCTGCGGATCCGGCGTTTTCGCGAGTCTCCGGAAACGTATTTTCCGACCCCCAAGGAATCTTCCCCATGCGTGGTGGGTTTCGCATCCATCTCTTTCTCTCTCTCTCTTCTCCTTTCTCACACGCGTTAGCGGGATTAGTTCACGCTACGTTATTTTTTTAATTCCTTGAGTATATTTTTCATTATTTGAAGTAAGATTTTTAGGAGATAAATATTCAGGGAATTACGCAAGGTTGTTTGGGAACATATCCCGAAGTTTTGATAATAATTGGGAAGCTGTTAAAATTTATTTGGGGATTGTTATTTTTGGTAAAATATAAGAAACGTTTAAAAGAAATATTTGGAAAGAACAGCATTTGGAAAATTTCATATGACAATTGTAGGTAATTGGGAGGACGGGAAGTTGAGAAAAATATAGTTAATTTAATTATTATTGTGTGACTTTTTTTACAATTCCCCCCTCCTGAATCCCCCATTTTCGTGGCCGGTACCTCTAACCCCACCTGAAACCCACCCCTCTCTCCCTAACCTAGCATACTGAGCGACCCGAGGACCGTTACCTTTCCCCAGAATCTAATTGGCTCTTTTTTTTTTGGTTTGAGTTATTTTTCTTGTATAGGGATTTTAGTTCCGTTTCAGTTCAGAGTTTTGTTTTTCGTTGGGACTTGTTTGAGAGACCCCATGGGAATTCCGGTTTGATGCTTCCGGTCTAAAAAGTATCTGGCGCCCATCGATGTAAGATTTTTGAGTTCAATTGGATGAAAGGGAAGTAGGGCGAAGGTAATGGGCATTATCCAACTCCCATGGAAAATGTCACGTTACAACGTTCTAGGGGTTTTGTTATTTTCTTTTGCGGATGAAAGACCGACGAACCACATCCATCCGGACTACACCCTGTCTCCACAACCTACCCCCTGAGCAGCGCGGGTATTCAAGGTCTTCCCATGGATTCGTAAGCAAAGCTATACGTTTTTCGTTTCGTGAATTTTGGTTTATGTTAAGAATTAGTTTATTGAGACTCCGGTTTATCGTCTCCGGTAAAAAGGGCGGCTGGCGCCCAGCAAATGTTGCTTGCGAATCCAGGGGAAAGGGCAGTTAACGGGTTTTTCTCAACCCCGAGGAAAAATCTCGTTACAGACCTCATCAAGGAATATGAGGATCTGGGACACATGAGACGTGTCTCAGAGCAATCAGAACCATCACTGAGCTACTATCTGCATCATCACGGTGTCTTAAGGGAAGACAGCATCACCACAAAACTCAGGGTCGTCTGCACCGATTCCAGCAAAACAACATCAGGAGTATCACTCAATGAGATACTTCATGCAGGAGGAAAACTGCAAACGGAAGGCTCAGACGTTCTCATCTGGTTGAGAACTTTTCGATTAATCGTCGGAACGGACATTGTGAAGATGTGCCGTCAAATCAAGGTTCATCAAGAAGATTGGGATCTCCAAAGAATCCTGTGGAAGGATGAGGAGGGGAAAATCATCACATATCAACTGACAACGGTGACGTATGGGCAAACGTGTGCACCATGGTTGGCTCTACGAGTTCTTCAACAACTGGTGGAGGACGAGGGACATCAATATCCACTGGCGGCTGTCTCTCTAGCAAAAGGGAGATACGTCGACGATATCTATGGGGGAGCTGATTCTGAGGAACAGCTCAAGGAACTCATCAAGCAGCTCATCAATCTTTGCATGGCGGGCGACATGCTACTGCAAAAATGGATCTCGAATCAACAAGGAATCCTACAGGATCTTCAGTTATCAACAAAATCAACATCGGCGGTAGAATTCGAGGACAAGCCGGTCAAAGTATTGGGACTGTGCTGAAATCCTCATTCAGACAGCTTCATCTATAAATCAATGAAGCCATCAACGGAACAAATCAACGAAAGGACAATCCTCTCAGAGATCGCCCAGATTTACGATCCTCTGGGACTCATCGGACCGGTTATCAACAGGGCGAAAATCTTCATCCAAGAGCTGAGGCTTCTCAAAATTGGTTGGGATGATCCACTGCCCTTGAGTCACATCAAGCGTTGGAAACAATTCAGGGAGGAATTCCCAAATCTGGATCAAATATCAATCCCACGGTGGCTTCAAACACCATCGACTTCAAGCAACATCCAACTTCATGGGTTTGCTGACGCTTCGAATCAGGCAATGGGCGCCCCAGTATACATCAGGGTGGACAATCATCAATCTGAGCCACTAGTCATCTTGGTTAGTGCAAAAACCAAGGTCGCACCACTTAAGAAAATGACAATTCCTCGCTTGGAATTGACAGCTGCTGTCATCTTAACCAATCTGGTCATCTACATCAGGAAGATGTTGGAGAAAGAGAATCTACCACTCTTTCTCTGGTCTGACTCCACGGTGGCGCTCACATGGATCAATGGACACCCATCAAGGTGGAAGGGTATTGTTCAGAATCGAGTTATCAAAATCCAGAACTCATTACCAGCAGCTGAATGGAAACATATCAGGGGAGTCGAGAACCCAGCAGACTGTGCATCACGGGGATTATCACCAGATCAACTAGTAAATCATCAGCTGTGGTGGAATGGTTTATCATGGCTGAAATCATCAATGGAAAACTGGCCATCATTATCATCAACATCAATCGAATCTATGGCAGAAGCAGCACTGGAGGAAAGACCAGTGTCTGCACATCCTGTGTCACTGAATCTGGAGTGACCTCAAGATTTCTTGGAGAGGTACTCTACACTCGACAGGTTGCTCAGGATCTCGGCGAGTGTCCTGCGAGTCATCAACAACATGAGAAGGGAGCCAGTCCCAAGAGAATCAGATCTCTTGCCAGAAGAACTGGAGGAGACCGGAATCTTTTGGATCAACTATACACAACAGGAGAGTTTTGGACCAGTCATCAATCGCCTCATCAATGGACAAGACATCGCAAATAATCATCCAATGGCACCGTTGATTCCTTATCTGGATGAGAATCAGACCATTCGCCTAGGCGGGCGGCTGAAACGATCAACTCTTTAGCCAGGACCCAGGAATCCATCAATTCTACCAAGAAAATCAAGGCTCACATCACTGGTCATCGAGGAAGCTCATCGGAAAACTTTTCATTGAGGAGTACAGGCGACGTTGGCACACATCAGACACAAATACTGGATCATCGGGGGTCGTCATCCTGTAAAATCGCATATTCGCAAGTGCGTGATCTGCGCACGACATCGAGCCATCAGGGGACAGCTGCCTCCAAGAAGAATCACATCAGCACGGCCATTCAAACACGCAGGAGTAGACTACGCAGGTCCTATCAAAATCAGCAAATGGAGAGGATCAGGAGCTCGACAATATCATGGGTATATAGCAGTTTTTGTGTGTCTTGCCACATCGGCAATTCACCTTGAACTACTCACAGATTTAACATCACAGGCATTCATCGAGACATACAAACGATTCATTGGAAGGAGTGGTATCTGTGCTACACTTAGCAGTGATAATGCTAAGACATTCATGGGAGCAGACAATGAGCTGGGCAGGCTTTTAGACGAATCAAGGAAGGAAATTCATTACATCATCAACGAACTCGCATCAAATGGCACAAAATGGATCTTCATCCCACCGCAATCACCCCACATGGGTGGGAAATGGGAAGCTGCGGTGAAATCTGTGAAATTTCATCTAAAAAAACTCACGGGGAATTTGGTACTCCCGTACGGGGAACTCAATACACTTATCATTCAAATCGAGGCTCAACGTAACTCGAGGCCCCTCTGCGCTCTATCAGACGATCCTGATGACTGCAGAGCCCTCACACCTAGACATTTCATCATTGAGGAACCCATCAACGCAGTTCCAGAGCCATCACTTATCAATCAGGAAATGGAAGGTCTCACAAGGTGGAAAATGATCGCAAGGATAGCTCAGCAATTCTGGGACAGGTGGTCTCGGGAGTGCATGCATCACTATCAAACCATCTACAAATGGAAAAGATCAACGGATGATATCAAGGTCGGAACACTAGTCCTCATCATTGACGAGAGGTATCCACCAACAAAGTGGCCGCTAGGACGAGTATCAAGGGTTCATCCAAGTGATGACAATCTCACAAGGGTGGTAGACATCACCACTGGGGCAGGAGGTGCAAATACCTACACCAGACATATCAACAAGGTGGTTCCGTTACCAGTCAGCACAGAGGAGGAAGTACCAGAGGATCATTCATCATCCTCCGATGATGAAGGCGGGCGGAATGTAAAAATTTGAGGCTGATCCAGACCCCTGGGTCGATCGGACAATATCGGGAGGATTCGGCAAGGGGCTCGCGTGTCAAGGGGGGCTTTGCTGACCTCACTTCACTTCGTGTTCATCTTCCATCAGTATCACAACGCAAATATAGGATATTATCAGGTTTTTGTATCGTGGTTTTTATCGGATCGATTTATCTTTTCTTATTAACTTCCCGATAGGAAGTTATTGGTTTCACCCCGAAAATAAAAAATCGTAATTTTATGAAATGTCGACGTTTCATGACCAGGAGAACACCCCCCGATGATTTTTAGCGTGACGTCTGTGTGTGTGTGTGTGTGTGCTCACTTATTTTCCTTCACGCTCCCAGGCGAACGGTAAGCGCGATCGGAATGGCGGTGGTCGCGATCGATAGATGTCATCGAGTATAAGATCGGATTAGTTTGGGAGCGAAATCCCCACACCCGTTTTTGAGTTTTTTCAAAAATAAGGATTATTTTGATCTTTCAATTTCTTTCGTTCACGCTCCCGTCCAAGCGCGTGATGCGATCGAGGCCGTTATGGTCGCAGTCGATGGCCATTGACTTGGTCAAGATCCCATTAGCACGGGAGTGAAATCCCCCCGCCCCTTTTCGGGATTTTTGTTGAAAACAATGGAAAGATTGACAACTGACATTATTCGATATATGAAGCCTATATTGAGCTGTCATTCATGCTCCCGCGAAAACGCAGAATGCGATCGGAATGGTTTTGATCACAATCGATAGGTTTTGACTTGGTTCGGATCTGATTAGGTTGGGAGCGAATTCCCTCCACCTCATTTTGAGTTTTTTTAGAAAAGAAGGGTTAATTTTGGATTTCTTTATTTCACGCTCCCGCGCAGACGCGTCCCCCGATTGAATTGATTTTGATCGCGATCGATAGGCATTGACTTTGTCTAGATCCCATTAGGACGGGAGTAAATTCCCCCCACCCCTTTTCCGTTTTTTTAAAAGTGAAATCCTCTCACCCTTCATAAAACTTATGAACGAAGGTGTCCAAATGTCTACGTTAATAATCCAGCCTATCGGGAAGTTGGTTACGAGGCTCGTCAAGGGCCGAATAAAATAAAAAATCGTGTTACGAATCGTGTTGAGAATTGGTCGGGTAGTTAGTAGTTCGACCCGTAATGGGTTACACCGACTCCAACACAACGCAACAACATTGGGAGCGAGCGTAGCGAGCGACCAACAACTCAGACAGATTTTATCATTTTTGGTTCATTATCATTGTATATTGTATAATTATCATCATCATCATTATTGGAAAGTTATCACGTGTAAATAGTGTACATTTTGGGTTAAATTATATTTGTTTAAAAGAGAGAGAGAGATCACCCAATCCTCCAGTAAATATTCTCGAACATTCCAGAAAACTTAATTTTAAATAGTTTTTCTAATCACCCTATAGAGGGATGAGAAAATCACCACGCGCTACGACTCGTACGCCCAACGGACGTTTCTGAGCCTCAGTCCATCTACATCCTTGACGAACCACAGACGTTCAAGTTTTTGTAGCTATCTCTAAATCAAATATCTCTAAGAAAACCTCAATTTTTCAATCGCGTGCTCTATAACTGTTCTAGTATATCACCAGCAGTGCGGGAATTGAAATTATCAACCATTAACTGTACAATTCATTCAAAGACGCGAGGTTACGCCTCAAATTATTTATAATAAACTAAACAGTGCATCCCCCAATAGTTTAACGTGTCTTGTGTCTTTTAATTTTTCCCACTGATCCCAAATCGGCACCGCATACTCGTCTCTATCTCAAACCTTTGGTCCTTCGAGCCGGATGTGGGAAATCGGTGGAAAAATTACATCGTGAATTTTGTTCAGTGAAAAGTTCGTGAAGTGATAATTGACACTCAGGTACGTGCGGTCAACATTCCTCACGGGCTTAACAAAAGGACAAGGTCAGAGAACATCACCAAACACTGGGTCTAGTGTTTACATTCAGGCGTACTCAACCATAAACACCGACACCCAGGACTCAACGTGCTTCTTCGAATCGTCGGAACACCTCGTGAATCCGAACTCAGCCGAACCTCAGTGGGACTCAACCGACCTCAGAAAGCGGCATCACCAAGTAAGCACTCTACATTACCGACCGCAAGTGTGAATAAGTCAGCATTAGGTAAAGTAGAAATCAAATAGCTACTCACCAAGTAAGTAACCATGTCTGACTTACACCAAAAACACCCAGACGATCTCGAAGAGATTCTCGATGATCAATTTAAAGATGCGGATGCTAATTTTGCTCGTCCAAGTATTAGAGTGTCCGAAGCTACAGAGGACATGCCCACTCCAGGTCCGTCATCATTAGAGGTTAATGATGACGTCTCAGAGCAAAAGCAACCAGAGCCCACTCCAACTCGCATCAAGACGCGGGAATCATGTATTGGGGTGCCACCAATACCGGACCCGCTGAATCTGTCTGCGCTACAAAACTTCCAGCTCCAGCAAATCCGAACAAAGCTTCGTGGATTTAGTGACCTGCACAAGGAGCTGCTGGAACTGGCCACTCAAATAACTAGGCTCACGTTAGATGAACTCGAGGGCCACGAGAAAATGCTGGAAGCTGACTGGAACGAGGTAGTGACCATTCAAAAGGAATTCGCGGTCAACCTGCTTCCCACTCAGGAGTACCTGGCCTATGAGGGGTATAAAAAGGCCACCACATGGCGTCGGGACTGCTCAAAGCTGATTTATCAATTGAAAGGGCAAATCAAAAAAGAGGAGGCCAACGCCTCCACCTCAACCAAACAGGCCAACCAATTAAAGCGTATCTCACTCATCACGTTTGATGGAAGTCACTCTAAATGGAGCCAATTTAGAGATCTATTCCAATCACTGGTGGGCAAGGACGACTCAATCCCACCAGTACAGAAGCTGGTTCGTCTCAAGGAGGCACTCAAGGGACCAGCCTCTCAATTATTGTCCACCTTCACAATCACCGAGGAGAATTATGAGAAGGCATGGGACAAATTAGTGAGGAAATATGAGGATCCTAGATTAGCAGCACAAGCTCTATTCAACAGGGTCCTCAGTCTTCCCAAAATCACTAAGGCGAACTCTGAGAACCTCAATTCGAACGCAGCAGCTACGCTGGAGACGTTCGATCAGCTGATCGCCACAACAAGATTGCCAAAAGACCAGATTTTGGAGCAGATGCTGGTTCATCTATTGAGAAGATCCCTGGACACAGAGACCCTAAGAGCATGGGAACTCAAAGTAGGGGATTCCAAGGATTTCCCATCACTCAAGGAGTTCACCAACTTCGTGGAGTCGTGCGCACGAGGCATCAACGCAGGGGAACGACTCCATTCCAAGTCGCAGACCCAACGACCACGACCAGCATCTCCTCAAGGAACAAGAAGGGTTTTCACCGCGTCAACTCAATCAGCTGATCATCGGGAAGCAACAAAGCCCAGTAACAACTGCGCTTACTGCAAGGGGTCGCATTTCATCGCGAATTGCGAAAAATTCATAGCCCTGTCACCAATTAAGAGGAACGACTTCGTATCAACCACCAGACTGTGCTTCAATTGTCTAGGGCCACACGTCTTCTCAAAGTGCAAGACTCAAAAGACGTGCTTCACCTGCAAACGCAGGCACCACACGCTGATCCACGGAGGCAGCCCACACACCTCGGGAGAGGTGCAACAGAACGAGCCAGTAGCTTCCACCTCAAAGGCAGAGATTGCACCTCCAAAGAAGGAGTCGACAGATTGGAGTGAGTGTATATAAAAATCATTCACTTTAATCAGAACCCTTATTGATTGCACTCAACTCAACAGACTCTAGACGTACATCACCGAAGACTACGCTCAACACGGCAACGATCAGTAAGGCAGAAGAGACACGCAATCAGAAGATACTCAATAATCAGCGGAGTCACCTATCAAAAGACACTCACCAATGTGTGTTGCTAGCCACAGCCCAAGCAAGAATCCAATCTCCAAGAGGCTTCACACTGAGTATAAGAATGCTCCTCGATCAAGGATCAGAGCTATCCTTCATCTCCGAGCAACTAGTAAAATCTCTCTACCTCTCAATAAGGTCATCATCAATTGAGCTCATCGGAATCGCAGAGACGAACGCAGGACGCACGAGAGGAGTAGCTTCAATTACACTCTACGCACTCGACGGGTCAGAACAAGTTGACCTTGATGCCCACGTCCTCAAGAAACTCACCGTGAAGCTACCATCCTTCTCCTGCAAATCACCAAGGATCGACCCACTCCAAGGTCTTCAACTAGCCGATCCAGACTATCTCAAACCTGGGCCAATAGACATCATATTAGGAGCTGATACCTATGGGCGGATCCTCAAGCAGAGAGTAGTCAGCTCCAGTAATACTCAATTAGTTGGCCAACACACCGTATTCGGATGGATCCTATCCGGACCAGTCGAATGCAAAGGTTGTTCACCAAGGATTTCATTATCGGCCGTAAAGGAATCCACCAATGAACAACTCCTAGAGCTTCTTCAAAGATTTTGGACCCAGGAAGAATTACCCACAACGCAGAACTCAGAGCTATCACCAGATGAACTCCAGTGTGAGAAAATATTTACGTCCACGCACTCAAGAGACAAGACCGGGCGTTATACAGTGAGACTCCCTCTAAGGACATCAGCAGAAGCACTCGGCAACTCAAAGCTCAAAGCCACAAGGCAACTACAGTCAGTTGCACGTCGTCTCAAGGCAGACGATAATTATGCCAAGCTCTATAGAGACTTCATCGATGAGTATGAGGCATTAGGACACATGAGGAGAGCACCAATAGAAGAAGAACCCTCCACAGCATACTATCTACCGCATCACGGGGTTCTACGAGAAGACGCACTCACTACGAAATTGAGAGTAGTCTTCAACGGCTCAAGCAAAACCTCATCAGGAATATCCCTCAACGATATCCTCTATCCTGGTGGGAAGCTCCAAGCAGACACGATGAACGTCTTGACATGGCTGAGAAAGCACAAACTAGTCTTTGGAACAGACATAGTCAAGATGTTTCGACAGATAAACGTTCACAAGGACCAGTGGAATCTCCAGAGAATACTGTGGCACAATTCGCAACAACAGCTCATCACCTACGAGCTCACCACAGTTACGTACGGACTCAACTGTTCTCCATGGCTATCTCTAAGAGTGCTCCAGCAATTAGCAGAGGACGAAGGCCATCGATATCCTGCCGCAGTTGAGACACTCACCAAAGGCAGATATGTCGATGACATTTATGGTGGAGCAGAGACCGCAGAAGAACTCAGAGAAATCGCCTGGCAGCTAAGTGGTCTTTGCCAAGCAGGCGGGTTTCCACTCCAGAAGTGGAGCAGCAACTGTCCACAAGCCTTGGAGACATTAGGAATATCATCAACTCAATCGATAATCCAATTCCAAGAGCCTATCACCAAAGTCCTTGGATTGTATTGGCATCAAACCAGTGATACATTCCAATACAAATCAAAGGAGTTTGATTCAGCAGTGTTCACGAAGAGGACAACACTATCAGAAATAGCTCAACTCTTCGATCCATTGGGACTCATCGCACCAGTAGTCACTCGAGGGAAAATAATCATCCAGGATCTATGGAAGTTAAAACTCAACTGGGATGAACCTCTACCAGAAGACTATCAACGCCAATGGAAAGACTTCAGGCTCAATCTCAATACGCTGAATCAAATCTCAGTACCGAGATGGTTGAGAATTTCATCCAAGACGAAGAGAATCCAAATCCATGGATTCGCAGACGCCTCCACCGCAGCAATGGGTGCAGTAGTGTACCTCAGGACAGAGAACTTCAATGAGCCTACTTCAACAGTACTGGTGTGCGCAAAAACAAGAGTGGCTCCTATCAAGCGTATGACCATTCCTCGTCTTGAACTCAACGCAGCTGTCCTGCTTACGAAGTTAGTGGTCATCACCAAAGAGATGCTCGACCTCAGGGAAGTAGAAACTCACCTATGGACAGATTCTATGGTAACCCTGGCATGGATAAAAGGACACCCCTCAAGATGGAAAGACTACGTCCAAAACCGAGTCATCAAAATCCAGGACTCACTCCCAGATGCAAGCTGGAGACATATCAGCGGCAAGGAGAATCCAGCCGACTGTGCCTCAAGAGGAATAGCTCCTCAAGAACTAGCAGTACATCCCCTATGGTGGACCGGACCTGAATGGATTAATCAGGATCCCCAGGAATGGCCTTCCTCAATAGAAGACGTCCCAGCAGTAGCAGCAACCGAAGCAAGACCGTCACCGTCCTATCCAGTGGCCATGAAGATCAATGCCTTAGCCGAACTACTCAACAGGTACTCCAGAATGGAAAAGGTACTCCAAGTAACAGCGACACTGAACAGAGCAATCGAGCGATTTAGAAGACAGCCAGTTCCCCAGACGCCCGTCCTCACCATTAGAGAACTCACCGAGGCCAGGATATTCTGGGTAAAAATAACTCAAGCTCAATATTTTGCTTCTGTTCATAGGTTGCTCGTGAGAAACGCTCAAGTACCACGGAGTCATCCTCTGGCAAAGTTAACGCCCACTCTAGACGAACTCGGAATTATCCGACTAGGAGGCCGTCTCAAAAACTCACAGCTGGATCCCGAAGAGATTCACCCAGCAATCCTGCCTCGACAGTCTCGACTAACGACGTTAGTCCTCGAAGAAGCTCACCGAAAAACTCTGCACGGTGGGACACAACTCACCCTAGCTTTCACGCGACAGAAGTACTGGATCATCGGTGGCAGAGGCACTGTCAGAGCCCATATCCAGAAATGTGCCATCTGCATCAGACACCGAGGACGCCAGGCTCAGCAGCGAATGGCACCACTGCCGGCTGTTAGAACTTCACCAACACGAGCATTCCTCCACACGGGAGTGGACTATGCAGGTCCACTTCCCATTCTCAAATGGCGGCCTACAAACGCCCAACCATCTATGGTGCATATTGCAGTTTTTGTCTGTTTCAGCACATCAGCTGTTCATCTCGAGCTCGTGTCCAGGCAGACGACAGATGCCTTCATAGGGGCATATAAGAGATTCACCGGAAGAAGAGGAATCCCCGAAGTGATGTACAGCGACAACGCCACTACATTTGTTGGCGCAGCCTCAGTACTCAAGACGCTGTACAATCAACCCTCGAGAGAGAACCTCGAGATTCAAGCTGCCCTCGCCACACAGGGGACTCAATGGAGCTTCTCACCACCGAGAGCACCCCACTTTGGTGGCAAATGGGAGGCAGCTGTGAAATCCACCAAGTTCCACCTCAAGAGAGTCCTCGGATCATCAACATTCACCTATGAGGAACTCAACAGCATCCTCATCCAAATCGAGGCCTGCCTGAATTCGAGGCCAATCACTCCAATGACGGATGACGCAGAAGACCTCCAAGCACTCACCCCAGGACATTTCCTGATCGGTGAGCCACTCCAGATCATACCAGAACCAACCCTCCTCAACAGAGAGCCCAGAAAACTACAAAGATGGAATCTGGTTACTCAAAAAATCCAGCAGTTCTGGTCCAGATGGGCTAGAGAGTGTCTCCAACGATATCAAGCCATCTATAAGTGGAACCAGAGAGAGAGGAACATCGAGGTTGGAGACATGGTCCTGATGATCGACGAAGATTATCCTCCAGCAAAATGGCCCCTCGCAAGAGTAATAGAAACTCACCCAGGAGCAGATGGCCTAACCAGAGTTGCAACCATCAGGACCTCAAAAGCATCAGTTCCAACACAACAAAATGGAACTCCCATCTTAGAGAGGATCACCAGCACCAGCTCAATCTTCAAAAGACCCATCGCCAAGCTCTGCCTCCTACCGACAGATCCACCTCCAGCAGAACAACCTCCAGAAGAGGAGCCAGAGCAGGAAGAGGAGTAGACACCTACCAAAGCCATCCACCGTAGAAGAGAAACTCAAGAGAGATAATTCATCATCCCTGATGATGAATGGGCCCCGGGATGTTTAAAAGAGAGAGAGAGATCACCCAATCCTCCAGTAAATATTCTCGAACATTCCAGAAAACTTAATTTTAAATAGTTTTTCTAATCACCCTATAGAGGGATGAGAAAATCACCACGCGCTACGACTCGTACGCCCAACGGACGTTTCTGAGCCTCAGTCCATCTACATCCTTGACGAACCACAGACGTTCAAGTTTTTGTAGCTATCTCTAAATCAAATATCTCTAAGAAAACCTCAATTTTTCAATCGCGTGCTCTATAACTGTTCTAGTATATCACCAGCAGTGCGGGAATTGAAATTATCAACCATTAACTGTACAATTCATTCAAAGACGCGAGGTTACGCCTCAAATTATTTATAATAAACTAAACAGTGCATCCCCCAATAGTTTAACGTGTCTTGTGTCTTTTAATTTTTCCCACTGATCCCAAATCGGCACCGCATACTCGTCTCTATCTCAAACAATATTGGATCGCCTTACGGTATAATCAACGTGTTTTTTGTCACCATCCCGAGTTGGAAAATCATCTCTCCACTTCCGCTTCCAATCCACCCTACCCGGTTAAAATCATCAAATCCCTAACAAAATGAACACCCAAAGAGAAAAAAAAAAGAGAAAAAAGAGAAAATCAAAATCTCATAAAGGGCCAATGGGGCTTTAGAAAATTAAATCGCCGGGTTTTCTTTTCCAGCGCTGTAATTTTCAACGCTGTTTTTTTCTTCTTTTCGATTAGATTAAGGGATGGAAGGGGCCTCCATAGATGAGGAATTTATTCTTCCATCGAATGCCCTTGGTTTCATCCCTTGGCATTCATTAGGGGAGGAGTAAATAATTTTTATGTAGCGGGCGGGTGTTCATTTTTTCCATTTCCCTTCCCTTCCTCTTACCCGCCGCCACCAGTCATCTCTTTCTGCCGCTGCAGGGGAGTAGTACCGTATGGTGGGGACCAAAGAGGATAGACCAACGTAGAGGCTCAGTTCTGGGGGTTTGACTGACGCCAGTTTCTCCACGTTACCGACATGATTTCACCCCCGAGGAGACGAGGCGCCACGAGTCCTACTGGGGTATCTGCATATCGGCCAAGCCGGTAACGCCTCAGTGGCAGTCCCGCTGCTACGGGGACAAGTCGAGAGTGGAGATATAGGTTTTTGCGCCTTTGAAATGTTTCTTTATGATTTTTCAGCCATAATATGTCGTTTTTAGGTTTGCAAAAACTAATTTAAAAAATCTATTTTTCCCGGTCAGGTGAGAAATATTTTCACCTGGCCAATTAGTTAAACATGTACCAAGAGCTAGATAAAATATTTAAATTGATATGTTGGCGCGCAGCCAGCGTACTCAAATCGCACGCTGTGGACCCGGGTTCGATCCCAGCCCCGATTTTTTTTTTATTTCCTATAAATTGTTGTAAATTTTTTTTTAAGGCTACCATCGCTCGCGTTCCATTGTCGCAGTTATTTTGCAGCATCCCCGTTTAACAAATAAAAAAATTCCATCGGGCGAGAAAATAGTGGGGCAACAGATAAAGTTGTCTAGAATTACTCCCACACCCATTCTACTTTTGGATTAGTTATGTGTTGTCTCGTTTCAACATGGGCTTTATTATAAAGCGTATTAAGATTTAAAAAATTAATTTAATTAGCCAGGAAGTGACTACCCTAACTAACCCTAAGGGGGTAATTGTTTGCCAATTAGTATCTACTACCAGGGAAATATTGATTTTCAAGTTGATACGCTAGCTATGAGCCAGCGTGTTCAACTTGCACGCTCTCGACTCGAGTTCGATCCCAGCCTCCATCGTTTTTTTTTTAATGTATATTATATCAATTTTTTTTTATAAATGGTTAATCATTAATCGAAATACCTCATGAGAATAATATCAAACGGTAATTCGATTGATGATTCACCATTTTTGAAAAAACAAATTACGTCACGTCACGTGAATAACGGATACACAGCATTACAATATTTATTGCTATTGAAATAATCTTCTCCTTATCACACAAAAGTAATAAATGATTTAAATACTAAATGTTTTTTTCCCCGATAAATTACTCTGAATTTCCTCTCTGCGTGGAGATTTCTATTTTTTTTTTACTTCGTTTCGCGCCCGTGTTTTGTTTCGCGACCGTCGATTTCTGCGAATTCTCGTGCCTTTTAAAAACATGAAAACAATACAGGGAGAGGATTTTAAAGGCACGAAAAAGTCGCTCGATCCATTTCAGTTGTCGATTGATGTCGATGAGGACACGACGAATCATTACGAGCTCTTTATCGTTATCGTTATTGTTTTTTACCAATCGCGAACGGTTTCAGTGGGTAAACAATTAATAAGTATCACTGAGGGTTGGACAATGCCGTCATTTAATAGGCGTGTGTACAGTGGGTGTGATAATTCGTCTAGTGACCAGGATGTCATGGTGCATCGGGTGCGGTAAGTAATTAAATCCATTTCAATCACCATTATTTCAGACAAAACGTGCATGGACTGGTAATCTGTTGGCATGAGTCGGGTGGGTTTTGCGGTGAATTTTGGGGTGAATTTTGTGGTGGGCTTCGTGGTGCGTTTAGCGGTGAATTTTTGGTTGAATTTTGAGGTGAATTTTGTGGTGGGTTTAGCCGTGAATTTTTGGTCGAATTTTGGGGTGAATTTTGTGGTGGGTTTCGTGGAGGGTTTAGCTGTGAATTTTGGGGTGCATTTTCGGGTGAATTTCGTGGTGGGTTTAGCTGTGAATTTTGGGGTGAATTGTGGGGTGAATTTTGTGGTGAATTTTGTGGTGGGTTTCGTGATGGGTTTAGCGGTGACCCACCACGACCCACCCAATTCCCAATTTGACGGAAATCTTAGGCGATATAGGCCTACTACAAACGGTACAGGTTGGACAGAACGACGAGGACAGCGTCACAAGGGACAGTCTCGGGCTGCAAGTCATTATCGATAAAGCCCGAGCGCTGTCCAAACAAGGGGACACAAACAGAAGACTGAGGAGGGTTGAACACAGGTTAGGATACGCGGGGATTTCGCTAGGAATTCTTGGGGTGATTACCGCGGCATGTTGGAAATTCTCCCTAAGGTCGAAGGTCGCGACGCTATGTGGGAAAGTTGGGGTTTGTCCAGGTACTCGAAGCAGGGAGAACGAGCCCCACCGACCGAGAACCAGGACCCCATTGCCGCAGGTGCCACCACGACGACCACGCGCGATAAAACCCAACCAAGAAGTACACCTCCCGATGAGGACGGTCGCTCGGGGAGTGCGACCGGCGCCTACAGCCACCATCACGGAGATTGTGGACCTGGACGAACACTTGGAGCCCGTCGAACCAGGTCGCCCAGTCGAGATAGCCGCCCCCCTCACCCCCCAGCGTGCGCTGATCGCCCAAAATCGAGTCACACACACCCAACAATATCAGGCCCTTCCGTTGATCAGCGGCCCGCCGGAACGAACAGGAGCCCACGGTTGGCAGATCATCAGGCCATACTGGAACGGGGAGATGTCTTACTCCAGACCACCCCTCCAACACGACGTGGGAGGATGGTAACCAACAGAACCAACCCCGAAAGCACCTATCAACCACCTCGCTAACTTGCTCTTACGCTAATCCGAAAAGAGATAAATACTCTTCTTGATAGGGATTTTAGCAATAAAAAAAACTGTAAGGGTCCGGTAGATAGGGATAGCATTAAATTCGCTCATAAAGCATAAAAAGAAATAACATGTTTACCTAATTTGCCCATAAAGCATTAAACATTTAGCTCATGTAGCAGGGATTTTGGCCCTTATGGCAGGGAAGTTGATAGCCCTTTTAGCATAAGCCGAGGCCCATAAGGCACAGACTATATTAAAATTCCTTTCTCTTAGTTTAGTACTATTGCCACCTGGTTGTGAACCAGGATAGCAATAGTTTTATCAGGGCAGTGTGACGTATTGGCCTCTGCCAATGCGTCATTTTTTGGAGTATCGATGCCCAGACATTGGACAGCAGTCCCACGGAGTCTTGGAGACGCTGTGGTCAGCAGCCCCAATGTTTGGAAGATCGATTTACTCCCTGCAACGCCATTTGGACAAAGGACTGAATAATTCAACGGATGTTTAGACCATTGTCAGCAGTCAAGTGACGTCGCAGCAGAGATCGAATAAAGCAGTTTCAGGGTTTTTGGCACGTCCAGTATACTGTTTGACTGTATGAGTCTTGCGTCAATGATGACACAAGACAATATTGGTGCAAAAAGCCGTGGAACTGCTTAGAACAGCGATTTGGACTTGGAGGAAATTTAGAGACTCGCAGAGAGTCAGCTACCTTCCAGGAGCAAACCAAACCGGGTCTTCCACCGCTCGCAACCGCGCTCCAAGTCCAACTCAGGACAATCTAATAACGCGTTACCGACCCACTCGCGCAAGGAGTGTATAACATTAAAAGTAAATATATACATATTTAACATATTCCGCGAGTGAGGTTATTTGTGTTGTTCCCAATCTGTCACCATGACACCCCTCCTAGAAGAGTGAACCCGGAGGGCTCACCGACATCTAGCCGGACGGGGCACGACACAAGAGTGTCCCATCACCACCAGCTCCAAGAGGGGATATATACGCCAAGCTACTAGCAACCGCTAGTAGCACCCAGAGAAGTATATATATACTAGCTGACCCGGCAAACGTTGTTTTGCCATATAAATAATTTCCTAGTAGACCGACTGTAATGGTTGGGCGAGTGTGGTGTTGCTCCGGCGATCATCCAGGCTAAGCAGCGTTCCACTGGGATACTACTTGGATGGGTGACCGCTTAGGAACACCGTTCGCTTGCTCAAAAATTACTGCGCGGAAGGAACGGGTGTGGAGACCCAGTGTACCCTTCGAGTCAGTGTGACGGAAGGGTACACTGGGACCCCCTGCACTATCGGCCGACTGTACGGTAGAGGTTTTCCATGGTTTCCCTCTACTCCTGTGCAAATGCAGTACAGTTGGGGAAAAAAGTCGGTCCCACGGCACCGCAAGGGAAGGGAAAAACAAAAAAGTGTAGGAAGAGAGGAGAAAGGCTAAGAGAGGCGGGAGGAGATGTAAAACAACGGAAATACGTTGTAACATCAAGGAAATAAACAAATAATAATAATAAACAATTTCCTAGTAATTTCTAGTGTAGACAAAAAATAGCTTACTTATTCGTGCAAAATACATCCAAAATTGATAATTTAATTATTATTGATAAAATAGGAGTGATTAAAAGTTAATATGAGAGTTACACTGAGATAGCTTGTTCCGTCGCGGAATGGTTCATCGTGTCGGAATAATTTAGATTTCAAAACAAGGGGAAATCCCCACAATTTTCCTTAAAAGGTTTTTACTGGAATTTATTTACTATAAACTTATATATATATGTACTATAAACTTTTATTTTTATCTTAGTATCATAAAGGCCACATTTTCGAATAATCTGGCCTCTTAATGTGTTCTTTTCCCTTTAGACTAGAGAGTTTTCTAGCAATTACAACTTCGGACTATTCCCCAATTTCAAGTACCTTTTCTGTAAATTGTACCCTCATTTAAATTTAGGAAATATTTGTAATTGCCTTTAAGGTAGGATCATTTATTACCTGATAGTACCCACTCACCCACTGACCGCTCCAACCTTATGACACCCTTCCCCTTCCCCTACACGATCACTACCTACTTCACCCTCAAAATAAACTGACGAATGACAATGTCCGTATATTTTCCTGGACCAATTGAAATCCACCAATTTTTTGCCCAGTCCACGTGAATTTCAAATCCACAACTCAACATTTTTTCCTCAACAACTTCAGTACTCATTCTTCCTTGGCGATATCGACATCGCAGAGTATCGACTGTTCTTTCGTGAACAATTCTACATTGACATCGTGTCGTTATACCCAAGTCTTTTAATCCCAACTCCGTTCACAGTCCAATCATTTTGAATTTTCAATTAAAAAATATATAAAATAATCCTTTGTATAAAATAAAAGTGCGAAATATATTCATTTTGAAGTGAAGTGACATTGTTGATATTTGTTTATTAATTTTAACTCTAGACTTTCCAACAGTTTGTGAAAAATAAATATTTTTAAATCAAACTAAACATAATTGGTCCTTCGAGCCGGATTTAGTGAACAAGTGATTCGGGAGTGTATAAGCATTTTTACGGAAGTTTTTATCTATCGTGATAGAAATTTCCAACTTTCCTTTTGTTCGTAAACTTATTGAACGGTTTTTCCTTGGCATATAGTTGCCATTCAGTACATTGACTGCTACAATTACTAGTGTCGGAAATAGTGAAGTGATCTCATCATGGCAAATGAGGCCCGACTCAGCACCCTCAGACGTCAACGGGGTAATATTCAAGCCTCGATAACGATGTTTAAAGCAACATTGGAAACATACACGGGACTTCCCATCGAGGAACGCATTCCGGAGAGACTCCAGTTTGCATTGGACAATTTGAAGGAGCGATTCCAGCGTTTTGAAGACATCCAGGAAGAGTTAGAAGAGACTGACCCAGAGGTAGAGTGTCCGAAACGCTTTGATATATTGCAGAAATACGAGACAGTCGTCGGTAATGCCCTGCATCAACTCTCTTCGCGACTAACACCCGCCCTTCAGCTAGGACAAAACACTCCAGCGCAGCCTGCAACAGCATCTTTATTGTCACTCATGCGTCTGCCTGAACTGGACATTCCCAAGTTCGACGGATCGTATGAAGCATATCATCCATTTTGGGACTTATTTGATTGCACTATCAATCAGAACTCTGACCTATCGAAGGTCCAGAAACTCCAATATTTTCGAAGTCTCCTTACTGGACGAGCTGCAAAGGCCATTGAATCTCTGTCAAATACTGAGGAGAATTATGACACTGCCTTGGAGATCATCAAAAATAAATTCGACTGCACAAGAAAAATCGTCCGCAGACATTGGGAACTGCTGCAAGAGTATCCAGCTCTATCAAGGGAAACACCAGAGGCACTCGGTCATCTGGTCGATACATTTTATCAGCACACTAGGGCGCTGAGTAACTTGAAACAACCGGTGGATCAATGGGATCTGCCGCTCATCTATTTAATACAATCGAAGATCACTCCAGAGACAATATACCAATGGGAATTGAGAATCAAGGACTCCAATCTTCCCAAATACACAAATCTACTAGAATTTTTGGAAAATCGCTCGCATTGCTCTTCAGTGACTACCTTGGCACCACGGGGAGAAAGATCCAACCGTAACCGAGGACGACGACAGGCCTTTGTGACCTCCAGCACATCAACACCAGTCTCATGCATCATGTGCAAAGAAAACCATACGATCATGAGATGTCCCAAATTCAAAAAATTATCACCAGTGGCTCGGTACAAGGAAGCAAAGAAACTTTCTCTCTGCATCAACTGCCTCACACCAGGGCATGGTGTCAACAGCTGTAATTCGAGGAGCTGCTCTCATTGCAATCAACCTCACAACTCTCTGCTGCATCGAACAGAAACAACAGCAAGCGAGCAATCCTCTACTCCTGTGAAGACAACACCGAACAACCTCTCCTGACTAGATAGAGAGCAGAGCCCATTTGAGATTGCGAATCGTACGTCACTGATCCTGAACTCATCCACCTGCGATCTAATGGTAACGGCCAAACTTAAGGTAATGAATAGCAATAAATCACCTATCGACTGTCGTGCGTTGTTAGATACGTGTTCGACCACTAATTTTATAACCGAGAGTTTGGCTACGTCACTTGGACTTCCCAAAAGACATTTTTCGGCATCGGTTGGGGCTCTGAATGCAATCACTACCACGACCAAACATATCATTACTGCCACTATACGTTCGCGCATCAATAACGAGGAACGAACAATCACATTTTTAACGGTTCCCAGTATTTCAACTATGGTGCCAGGTCAGCCACTTGATAGAAATAAAATAAAAATTCCCGTAAATTTGAAACTCGCCGATCCAAATTTTCACCAACCAGCTCCAATCGACATGCTAATTGGAACCGGGACTACTCTTTCATTTCTGGGATCCGCAAAAAGGCGAATTTCTACCGAAGGTCAAGACGATTTATTCCTTCTGCAAACCGCTCTTGGCTGGGTCATAGGAGGGGGAGCTCCTACATCTTCACCCCCCCGTTATCGTTCTTGTCATCTCAACAATACAGACTCTCTGGAATTCGACTTGTCAAAATTTTGGGAAATTGAAAACACCACGGAAAAGACCCACTTCAATGAAGTAGAAGCTACGTGCGAGAAACTTTTCAAAGATTCCGTGACCAGGGATACGACAGGACGGTACATCGTAGCTTTACCCTTCAACGATAACATCTCTCGACTCGGAACGTCAAGATCTCGTGCCTATAATCGATTTAAATCGTGCGAGAAAAGGTTCTTTCGGGACGCCGACCTTGCTAGACAATATAAAGCCGTCATTCAGGAATATATCGATCTCGGACATATGACGGAAATCAATACTTCTAATCTATCCGATCATGGATACTATTTACCGCATCATGCAGTATTTAAGCGGGACAGTCTCACAACAAAATTGCGCGTTGTATTCGACGGATCCGCGACAACCAGCACCGGGGTTTCTTTGAATGACGCTCTCTACGTGGGCCCCACCATTCAAGACGACATTTTTTCACTGCTGTCAAGATTTCGTCTACATCAATTCGTTCTGACGGGCGATATCGAGAAAATGTATCGACAGGTTCTTGTGCGTCCAGAAGATCGAAAATACCAGCGAATTCTGTGGCGCGATGATGACGGCCCCGTGAGAACGTATGAGCTCAACACGGTAACCTTCGGACTATCGGCAGCACCCTACCTCGCAATCAGATGTCTTCATCAGTTAGCAGATGACGAACAACATCTGTACCCTACTGGAGCTGCCATCCTGAAAAGAGATCTATACGTTGATGATCTTCTCACAGGAGCACAAACTCTTCAAGAAGCTCTCACTATTCGAAGTGAACTTGAGAGTTTAATGAAACGGGGCGGTTTTAATCTTCGACAGTGGGCATCGAACGACCCCACACTACTTCACGGTGTCGCCTCCGAGGACATCAACAAACGCCTACAACTGGGGGATTCGACAACGCTGAAGACCTTAGGAATTGCTTGGGATTCAGCTGTAGATAAAATCAGATATTTCGTAAAACCTTCAAATATCGGTCAAACCACCAAACGAGTAGTTTTATCAGAAACCGCCAAATTATTCGATCCATTGAGCCTCCTATCTCCCGTCATCATTGTTGCTAAGGCATTCATCCAAAAACTGTGGACTTCGAAGGTAGATTGGGACGCTACCTTACCACCAGATTTACAGAAGGAGTGGCTTCAACTGTACCAGCAGTTACCAGTACTGGAGCAAGTTACATTCCCACGGGGAGTACTGATACCAGGCGCTACGAATGTCCAACTTCATGGTTTTTGTGACGCGAGCAAAATGGCTTATGGAGCCTGCCTATACCTGCGCTCTGTCGACGCCCATGGGAATACTCGGGTGAATTTACTTTGTTCAAAATCGCGTGTGGCCCCACTGAAAGAGCAAACCATACCTCGGCTTGAGCTGTGTGGAGCTCAACTATTGACATCGCTCATGATAAATGCCAGAGCTGCCATCAACTACCCCATCGATGAAACATTTTATTGGACGGACTCTACAGTGGTTTTGCATTGGCTAAACACACATCCGCACAAACTTCAAGTATTTGTCAGCAACAGAGTGGCAGAGATTCAACAAAAAACCAATATTCAGAATTGGAGACATGTGAGAACCCACGACAATCCGGCTGACCTTGTATCACGTGGGCAAACACCGTCTGAATTCATCAAACCATCCCTTTGGCTTTGCGGTCCATCATGGCTCCAAGAAAACAAGAGTGGATGGCCTAAACTGCACCTGGAGTACTCATCACAAGTACCTGATCTGAGAAAAACACCAACGTCCCTGGAAACCTGCTTAGTTACGACAACTGATGCCAAGGCCTCGAACATGTGGTCATCATCAATTAGCAAATTGCAACGTATTATCACCTATTGCTTAAGGTTCAAGACTCGTCGCAGAGGTCCATTGAACCTTGATGAACTTGAAGCTGCTCTTCAGGCTCTTGTACATTGGGTACAACTTGAAAACTTTGCAGCAGTCATTAAAGAACTCCGACATCCTCACCATGGTGAACATAAACCTGCTGCATTATCTAAATTGGTCAAATTATCTCCATTTCTAGATAAGGATGGCCTTTTGCGAGTGGGAGGTCGTTTGACTAATGCTCATATTCCGTACTCTCAGCGTCACCCCCTCATCCTTCCATGCAAACATCCAGTAACCGATCACATTATCAGAAACGAGCATATACTACCATTGCATGCTGGCGCTCAAGCGACACTCTACGCAGTTCGTCGCCGGTTTTGGATATTAAATGGCCGTCATTCAGTTCAACGTATCGTTCGTTCCTGTGTCAAATGCATCAGACACAAACCGCCACTAGTAGATTATATCATGGGTAATCTACCTGAGGCTAGAGTAACAGAATCCCGCCCATTCACTAACGTCGGGATTGACTACTGCGGCCCCTTCTTCATAAAGGAAAGGAAAGTACGCAACAGAGGTCGTATAAAGGTTTACGTGTCGGTCTTCGTATGCCTCGCCATTAAGGCAGTCCACTTAGAGATCGTGAGTGACCTCACCACTGAAGGGTTTCTGGCGGCCTTACGACGGTTCATCGCTCGACGGGGAGTCTGCAGCAACATTTACTCAGACAATGGCACAAATTTCATCGGTGCCAATAGTGAGCTGAAGGAGATCCACGAGTTTCTGAAGAATGAGGACCATCAGCAAAAAATTCTTCATTTTGCAACGTCGAAGGAAATCCGATGGCACTTCATCCCAGCGCAGTCTCCAAACTTCGGTGGTCTTTGGGAAGCAGCGGTCAAATCCTTCAAACATCACCTGAGGAGGATTGTGACCAATGAGTTGCTGACTTTTGAAGAATTCAATACACTAACTATCGAGATTGAAGCCGTGCTAAACTCACGACCTCTCACTCCTCTTTCAACGGATCCAAATGATCCAATAGCATTGACTCCTGGCCACTTCTTGATTGGTGACTCTCTGACAAATCTCAGAGGTCCTGACTTTCGGGAGACTCCTAGCAATAGACTCTCAACTTGGCAACACATCCAGAAGTTGAAGCAGGACTTCTGGACTCGCTGGCATCGAGAGTACATTAGCGGGCTCAATGTCAAATCCAAATGGACACATGGGGAGCACTCAATCAAGGAGGGTACTCTTGTAATCATCAAGGAAAACAACCTACCACCAATGCAGTGGGCATTGGGCAGGGTCATCAAGGCTCACGCTGGTACCGATGGCATCATCCGAACAGTTACGGTGAGAACTGCTAAGGGTATCTACGACCGCAACGTGAGAAAATTGGCGCCTCTACCCAACACTGATGATCCGACATGTTGATCAAGTCTTCTCAACAGGGGAGCATGTTCCGTCGCGGAATGGTTCATCGTGTCGGAATAATTTAGATTTCAAAACAAGGGGAAATCCCCACAATTTTCCTGAAAAGGTTTTTACTGGAATTTATTTACTATAAACTTATATATATATGTACTATAAACTTTTATTTTTATCTTAGTATCATAAAGGCCACATTTTCGAATAATCTGGCCTCTTAATGTGTTCTTTTCCCTTTAGACTAGAGAGTTTTCTAGCAATTACAACTTCGGACTATTCCCCAATTTCAAGTACCTTTTCTGTAAATTGTACCCTCATTTAAATTTAGGAAATATTTGTAATTGCCTTTAAGGTAGGATCATTTATTACCTGATAGTACCCACTCACCCACTGACCGCTCCAACCTTATGACACCCTTCCCCTTCCCCTACACGATCACTACCTACTTCACCCTCAAAATAAACTGACGAATGACAATGTCCGTATATTTTCCTGGACCAATTGAAATCCACCAATTTTTTGCCCAATCCACGTGAATTTCAAATCCACAACTCAACATTTTTTCCTCAACAACTTCAGTACTCATTCTTCCTTGGCGATATCGACATCGCAGAGTATCGACTGTTCTTTCGTGAACAATTCTACATTGACATCGTGTCGTTATACCCAAGTCTTTTAATCCCAACTCCGTTCACAGTCCAATCATTTTTAATTTTCAATTAAAAAATATATAAAATAATCCTTTGTATAAAATAAAAGTGCGAAATATATTCATTTTGAAGTGAAGTGACATTGTTGATATTTGTTTATTAATTTTAACTCTAGACTTTCCAACAGTTTGTGAAAAATAAATATTTTTAAATCAAACTAAACATAGCTAAATAATAATTGTCAACGTTACTACTACACTTGATGCATAAACAATAATGATGGCCGACAACTGTGTAGGGAGTGAGAAAGAAAGGAGACCGGCTTCGTTCTCATCCCTACTCCGTGCTGTTTACTGGGTCAGAAGTGACACCTGTAGACATCTGGCGGGGATAACTAATTAAATGACGATGGATCAGTTTTCGACCGGAGAGGAAAATTATTAAATTACTGAAATGCCTATTAAAAAATAAGGGTTGATCGTAGAAGGGTGAAAATTGAGGATTGTATGTATTTTTGTATGTTGTATCATAAAAAAATCGAAATTAAAAATTTTGTCGAAAAAATAAAAAAAAAAATTAGGGGTGGACTACCCCTACCATTTAGGGGGATGAAAAATAGATGGTGGCCGATTCTCATAGATACCGGATAAGCATAAAAAATTTCATCAAAATCGGTCAAGCCGTTTCGGAGGAGTATGGGAACAAAAACTGTAACACGAGAATTTTATATATTAGATAACCCCTTGGTGAGTAGTCTGGGACTATTCACTACCACTTGGCTATCCAAAGGATCATCGCAGTGGACAGCCGAAACCTAAACGTCACAGGGTGAATTTTCAGGTGACTTTTGTGGTGGGTTTCGTGGAAGGTTTCATGGAGGATTTTTTAAAATGAAAAACGAATGTAAAAACTATAAATTAATTTTTTGAAGTTGCAAAAACATTTTTCATCTGACTTTTCAAAGAAAATATGGATTTTAAGCCCCAGATTCTTATAGGATATTATTGATGTAGGTGTAATTATTTTCGCAATTCGGACGCGTGGATCGACCGGATGGGAAATGAACAACTTCGCGGTTTATCTCTGACCCAATTACGTGACCGTCGCATTTGTTCGGATCATTTCCAGGACTCGGACTACATCACTGTTGGGGCTGGTAAGAGACGACTAAAAAACGGGGCGACAGCTATTGCGGTAATTAGCAGACTAAACAATACAATCCCAGCTCTATCCAACGTTCCTCTCAATGAGCGTATTCAGGATGAACCTTCTGCTCTCAGAAGAGAGGCGCACAATGCTCATCCTGAAGTTGCGAGTCACACGGTTGAAGGAATTTCTAAATGTAAATTAGATGCAATGTCGGTAAAAATAGATGTACAATGCGTACTTATTGACGAACAAAGGCTAAAAATCATTGAGCAACGCGCAAAAATTAAAGTTTTGAGTCGGAAAAATTCACGTTTGAGGAAGGCTAGACTGAAACCGAAGAAATTATCAGTACAAGAGGAACCGACTGTAATGGTTGGGCGAGTGCGGTGTTGCTCCGGCGATCATCGATGCTAAGCAGCGTTTCGCTGGGACACTGCTTGGATGGGTGACCGTTTAGGAACACCGTTCGCTCGCTCAAAAATTACTGCGCGGAAGGCACGGGTGTGGAGACCCAGTGTACCCTTCTAGTCAGTGTGACGGAAGGGTACACTGGGACCCTGCACTATCGGCCGACTGTACGGTAGAGGTTTTCCATGGTTTCCCTCTACTCCTGTGCAAATGCAGTACAGTTGGGGAAAAAGTCGGTCCCATGGCACCGCAGGGAAAGGGAACAAAATGTAAAAACCCGAGAGGGTATACATGGGAAAAATAAATATAATATCAGTACAAGAGGTAATTTCCGGTGCGGCGCAGCATTTAAGCGGTGGAAGTCTTTCCATTGTTAAAATGCAACTTCGTCATTCGCGGAAACGGTTGTGGCATAAGGAAGAAAAAGATTTCGCGTTACAAATTCATTCCAGAGGACCTCGAGTTTACCGGTATTTATGGACAAAACAAGGAATTGCGTTACCTTGCGAGACTTCAGTACGGCAATGGATGAATGAAACGGTTATTTCTCCTGCCTTCAACCCTGTAGTTTTCGCTAAATTGAGAGAGAAAGTGGGGCAAATGATAGACTATGAGAAAAATTGTACACTCATGTTCGATGAGATGTCACTTCGCGAATTCCTAGAGTATGACTCGCGTTTGGATTGCGTTACGGGTTTTGAAGATTTCGGCGAGTTCGGTAGATCGAGTCAAATCGGTAATCACGCGTTAGTTTTTATGATTCGGGGGTCACGATCGTCTTGGAAACTACCCATTGCGTATTTTATTTTGAATGGCGCAATTCGAAGTCACGTATTAAAGTACATCATAGATGAGGCTGTACATCGGATCCATGATTGTGGGCTTCAAGTTAAGTTTATTGTTTGTGATCAAGCGCAGGCCAATATTTCAGCCATTAACGCTTTGATGACAAAGGTCCCCCGAAAAAAGGAGGCCAGTGTTCTTGCTAGTTCGGGAGATGATCTGACGCAAGTTACTAAGAATTCTGACGATTCTTTCGAACGGGATGCACAATATTACTTATTTGAAGGTCACAAAATCTATTTTGGCTTCGATCCACCTCATCTCCTCAAAGGATTGCGCAATAATCTCTTCGCGTACGATTATTTGCTCCAAGAAATCCAAACTCATCCTTCGACGGAAGAAACAAGCCTTTCCGAGAAGGAAGCGATGCTTTCGGACCACGAAGGAATGGCTTCTAATGGGGAAAGTATTGTTTCTGACGGAACGAGTCAGTTTGTAACGCAAACTATTACTTGGGGGGCAATCAGAGAGCTTCGCGAAGTCGAAAAATCGAGTGTTGTTCGGGCAGCGCCGAAGCTGACCGATAGACACGTCGAAATGAATTGTTTTTCAAAAATGAATGTTTCAATGGTGGCTCAAGTTTTTAGTCATTCAGTCGCGCAAGCTCTACGTATGGGCCACGTGAGTGGAGATTTAAAGCACGAATCGTGTATTGCAACCGCGGACTTTCTGGAAAAAGTCAACAGACTCTTTGATTGCCTCAATGCACGCGCAAATTCGGATTCGAATCCGTTTCGGCGGGGTTTATAAATTAACGATACGCGTGTAGAGGACACATTGAACGAGGCTTTACTTTGGCTCGCGAATATAAATGTTAAAGGTGGGAAAAATCCACCTACCTTCAACAATTTTCAGTTCACGATCAAAAATATTCTAGCTTTATGGCAAGATCTTCGAGCAGAGGGGGTCCCATACCTTCTGACTTGAAATCTCAATCAAGATCCTCTAGAAAATCAATTCGGTTTTTGGCGATCTCAATGGGGTAATAATGTCAAACCATCCGCGAGACAGATTCGATTTTGTGCGCAACGATCTATGTTCCTAGAGGCTGTAATTTCACCTCCAAGAGGGGCAAATTGCCAGAATGATAGAACCGCTTGTTTATTGGCCAGTGATACAGCAACGACCAGTGCGTTGAATAACTCATTGCCCAATATACAAGTAAGCGACAACGCTAATCTTTTTGCAGGCGATAACGACGAAGATTTAGAATTCGAGCCGGTCGAACTAACTATCGATGATGTTCAAACTGCGGGTGATCGCGCTTCCCTCAAAGAGTCCTCTATTCGTTACGTTGCGGGTTTTATTGCCCAGTCGTGTTCGAAAAAATTCCATTGCGATAACTGCCAATCTTTCATGTCGAAGACTAATACGCAACTCGAAATCGCGAATGAAACTTTAATATTCTGGAGAGCGTATTCGTGTCAAGAAGGGGATCATTTTGGGAAATTAATCGTGCCGACCAATGATTTCAATAATGTAGTTTCTGCCGGTTTCAAAATTCTCGAAGCTGTGATCCAGCCAAATCTTCATAATAAAAAACTTCAAAATACTGTCCGTGGGGTGTTTTGAACCGTGGCTTAAACGCGAGTATCCTCAATGGTTTTCAGATGTTTCGGGAACAGTTTGCGAGTATCATCGGTCATTTTGCATCAAATTATTGAGTAGATGCATCGTTTTTTATAATTTGAAATGGCTATCGCAAGATCTTCGCGATAAACCGAACGGGAAAAGACAGTTGGGAAAGGGTATGAAACAAAATGCGAAATTGAAGTTATTTTGCCATGGGTAGTTGTAGATTGTTTGCATAGTTTACTAGGAACATATATCGTTCGGCACGCGCTGGGATTGGTAGCGCTCACAGGACAATTTTTCATCCAGGAATGCATGAAAAATTGTCTGTTGAAGGTTAATTTTTTCCCATCCGCGAATTATTTGTGTCTTAATTTTATCAAAAGAAGAGAACGGGGTCAAATGGGATGCGAAACAATTTTTCAATTGTTAACGATTTTTATTCTACTGAATGAAATGAACTCACTATTCTCTTATTCCGAATTCTGTATTCCAGCTACAGATTTGGAGAAGATTTAGTCAATTCCATCCAATAGCCCTGGAGCTATTAACATTTTACACAAAACTTTCGCGTTCAATTGACCCCATTGTAGTCTTACAATATTTCAGTTAATATATCTATCAGTTGTATCTATCAATGTAAAAATATATTTCTTTGTTGGTTGTTCTGATTTTATTTCAAAATACCATCCGAACTCTCCTATTTCCATATCCTTCCTCTCCCGGTGGAACATACCTCACCACCTTCTCGTGGTTTCCACTGAACAATGATGTGAAACTGTTGTATTCTGAGACAATGACAATAAGCGGTTTCATATCATTGACCAAGAGTGAGGACAAATACCCGATTGCTAAGTAGTGATGTCCGAAATGGATTAAAGTATCGATATATATTGCATCGGTAATTTTTGAATATATCGATATCGATATTCTTATTTAACATGTCGATATATCGGTATGATATGAAAAAAAAAATATTTGGCCTAATCTACTTTCATCATCTCACATTACTAGATAAATACTAATCAATAGACATAATTGTTAATAAATCAAGAACAACAATTCACTGCAGCAACCATGTTAGCACCACCATCAGTGGTAATTGGTAAGATGCAATCCTTTACTATTAAAAACTCGTCGGTAATATTTTCAAAGCATTCTTTTATATAATCAGCAGTGTTTGTCTGCAGGAAAGAAGACCAATATTAGTTCACTTTATGAAACTTTTTATAACTTACTATTTTTTTTTAATTTGATGCTTTTATTTTATACTTTACTTACCTGATACATTCTTCGTGCTATCAATGTCACCATCTCATGTTCAGATTTAGGAGTGTAGTTATTTGCTGTGTTAAGAAAATGCGCTGTTACTACGATGAAACTTCGTGTCGAGTTCATGAGAGTTGATATATCACTTGTTGAAGCAATATTATTTATCTCACTTAATTTTTGTGTTACAATGGCTTTGGTAGTGGCCTATCTTTGTTCCATCAAGCCAGTTATCTGTAATGAGGAATGAATCATAAAATAACATTTAAAAATAAAAAGGATAAGTTAATAATTTTATATTATAGTTTGCTTACTCTAGTTCGTGATGGAGCCTTATAGCGTGGGTAATAACGCTCATCAGTCTTTTCAATCCTGATTTTTCCACACAAGATAGATGTATGTTGTCTTTGCAATCATGTAGACCAAAGCTTCATTTATTTGGCTTGTTTTATGACCCTCTGTTAAATTGAGAAAAATAAAAAAATTAGAGCATTCTTATGAACTAAAATCTAAACAATACAGCAATTTGATATCAATAAAAAATACCTTCAAACATACCTATGAGTGTAGTCTGTTGCCCCAAGCCTTTCCTCTGACTATCTTTGTAGGATTCAATCTGAAAAAAACATATTGAACATTTTGTATATATTTCATTACACTTGTCGTCGGAAATAGTATTAAGGTTAAGTGAAAACACTAAAATGTAATCACACATTATTAGGTGACTGGTTACTGGTTATGAAGAAGAAATATTTAGATTCTGAAGCTACAAACTTACACAAATAAAATACTTACACCAGTATCATCGTAAATCGCAGATTCAGACAATTCCATGAGGTTATTTTCTATCTCAGCAGGCCTATTACTAATGGTACTAGTTGAATTAGTACGCGAAACGGGTGCACAGGTTCTTGATGTAATATTCACTTCACTTGACCTTGCGTTTTTATTTTTAAGTTACAAAAACGCATGATGATGCTTATTTTTTAGATGTGTAAATAAATTCGTCGTATTTCCACTGGTTTTATATGATTTTCCACACCCATTACATGAAATGGTTTGTCTGTTCATTTTTTTGAAAAAGTTCCATACAACATTAGACATGACTGGAAAGCTCGAATTATTTAGTTTACGTACGTGAATTGATTATTGATTGAATTACTTAGTTACATTGTTTGACAACTACAATCAGAATAAAAATAGGTGAAAAAACTTTTTAAGTTAAACGGTTTTATGTTAAACATACATTGCAATGTTTAAGATAAATGTACTAAAAACCAAAAAATAATAAAATAGATACAGTCGTGGGAATTATAAACATATGCATAGACTAGACTAAAATAAAACCGTGGGGCACGTCAATAGTCTACAAATTATCGACTTAATGTGCGATAGAAGAATCGTTTAATTCGTCGTTAGGCAGTTGGCCCGCAGACGGTGAGAAAATAACTTACTATTTTCTTTCGCATGGAAATTCCAATAGTTATACACTTCATGTAAATGAAAGAGATGTTTCAACTAGTTTATCGTTGGACATTCACACTGCTGGTTGGCGAGGAATCGTTTCACTGCTCGTAGTTTGTTTTTAATCGACAAAACATATGATAAAAGTTCTACTCGCTCACCACTATGAAACCCTAAAACTCGCTTATAATCGAGCTTGCTAGCTTGTTTCCACATCCTAGCCCTACTTATCACACGTCCATCGTTGTCGGTTGAACAACTGCCTAATTATAGTGTAACATTACAAAACAAACATTTTAATCAGCAATTGTAGACAATTGACGTGCCCCACCGTTTTATTTTAGTCTTGTCTATGCATATGTTTATAATTCCCACGACTGTATCTATTTTATTATTTTTTGGTTTTTAGTACATTCATCTTAAACATTGCAATGCATGTTTAACATAAAACCGTTTAACTGGAAAAGTTTTTTTACCTATTTTTATTTTCTAGTTTTTAGTTTTTATTATAAGCCATTTAGTGGCTGCGCCCATCTTAAATATTGAGGTTGTATAGTGCACTGTATTCTTCTTGTCAAGCCTTTTTATTTGATACCCATATTGGTGGAATTGATAAAAAGTTGTTATCAGCCATTTGGTAGCGGCGGCCATCTTAGATTTCAATTTTGCATTGTAAATTGTATTCTACTTGTTGAGACCTTTCATGTGATACCCATGTTGATGGGATTGATAAAACCTAAGTTATCCGCCATTTTGTAGAGGCCGCCATCTTGGATTTTAATTTAAATATAGTACATTGTATTCTACTGGTTGAGCACTTTCATTTGATACCCATATGGATGGGATTGATAAAACCTAAGTTATACGCCATTTTGTAGCGGCCGCCATCATGGATTTCAATTTTTTATAGTATATTGTATTTTGCTTTTTGAGTCCTTTCATTTGACACCAATATTGATGGGATTGATAAAACCTACGTTGTCCGCCATTTTGTAGCGGCCGCCATCTTGAATTTCAATTTTTTATAGTATATTGTATTCTGCTTGTTGAGCCCTTTCATTTGATACCCATATTGATGGGAATAATAAAACATAAATTCTCCGTCATTTTATAGCGGCGGCTATCTTGAATTTATAATGATAATGAGTAAACATAATTGTACTGTCACCAAAGTCCAAAGTGTATACAAAATTTCAGATTAATCGGTTGACAGGAAGAGGGTGAAATTTGAATTACTAAATTTGACCCAAGAATAAATAATAAAAAATAAAACAAGCAGGGTGAGCTAAATAAAACCGTTTAAAAAACAGAAATACGCTCGCGCTCGCGGTGCTTGAAATTGTCAATGAGCGAGAGAGAAATATCTTTCCCCCCCTCTCGCTCACTTACTATCCGTTATTCACGTGAGGTGACGTAATTTTTTTTTAATGAAATGGTGAATTATCAATCGAAAAACCCTTTGATATTATTCTCATGAGGTATTTCGATTAATGATTAACCATTTATACCAAAAAAATTGATATAATATAAATGAAAAAAAAAACTCGTTGCACTCCGGGAGTGCAGGCGGAAGTGACAACTTGAACTTATGGCGCGTTGGGCACTTTTTTGGGTGAGCATTTTTAGGTGCGCTTGCGACATGAGAAATTGTACATAAAAAATCAAGTTTTTCAAAGCAATGTGGGCCCTTTTTGAATGGACATGAAGTATAATAATATAGAAACTATATTCGAAGGAAGTGGTTTTATTTAAATGAGTAAATATTAGTAAATAGTAAATACAAAATTTATCAATTCTCATCCATAATTTCAACAACCCTTACACCATCATTATCAGCATTCTCATCAAATTCTAAAACTGAAACAATAGGTGATGGCAACTAAAGTGTAAAATGAACAATTTTGATTTAAATCTATTTATATTTCTTGTGAATACTGCATCACTAGTAGTTTTGTATTTTTTTGTGCTAAGATTGCGATCATTGGACATCGTTAAATCAAATTCATATAAAACCGCATCCATTTCCAAGACAAATCTATAATCAAAAATAAAAATGTAGATTTTTTTAAAGCTATAATCGTAGCATATATATTGTGACGAGGCAACATAACCCTAGAACATAACCCTAGAGGTTATGTTGATTTTCCCCTCCACACGCCCCCTATTTTTACTAGTTATCTATCTATTTCTCTCCTCACCGTTGGAGAGCCCCTTTCCTTGGTTCCTTCCCCTTCCCCCGACCCCCTACTCACCGCGCTCGGATAGTGCGAGAAACACCAGTACGAAGCACCACTGAAGGATGGGATGACGTAGGCCGTCCCCCTCCTTCCCGCGGTCCCCTACTCACCGCGCTCAGCCACCGACGGAAGAAGATGATGTAGCGCGCTTCCCCTCCGCCGCAGTCCCCTGTTCATCACGCGCTGCAGGACAATGGGCGCACACGCACGTTGCGTAGTGCGTCACCCCGCCACCCCTCGGCCACCGAAGATGCCCACAAGCATCGATCGGTGGATCAGGGGAAGGCGAATATTACACCCCGGAAATGGACGAGATTGGGCCGAGGACCCCCGAATACTTCGAGGAGTTCCTCAAGTGGCCAATTACTCGTCACTCGTCGTTCAGCTGTCAATCAAGTGATACAGTGCGCCCCGTTATCCAATATTATAAATCGCGGAGAATTAGTGAACTGGCCCAGGACTTCAGAGCTGGAAGAAAGGCTCACCCTGCACCAGGATCAACCTGTTGTCCCTCAGGAAGAGGCTAAAGACCCGGAGGACCCCAAATAAGGAGGACAGAACCCCCAGAAATAAGGGAAATTGGCATCACCCGAGTGAGTACCCTTTCTTTTCCCCTCATCACCCAGCGGCATCATCTCCCACAATTACGTTTCCCGGAACCCCTCCAACGGTGGTAATGAACATTGTTTTCTTTCTTTTGATTAATAAGATCATTATTATTATTGTTTAATTTATATTGGATCCCTCAATTCTTCCCCTTTTGTTTCAAAGTAGAGCCACCCCCTTTTTTCTTTGTATAATATAAAAAGTGGTCCGACAAGTGACCTGCCTGCCCCCCACCCCTGAGAATTCCCAAAGAACAGGCATTATTTCTTTCATTGTAATTTGGACATAACATTGTAAATTCTATTAATTAATATTTCTAATAAACGTATTTAATATAACAGCCTCTGCCCCGTTTTATTTAATAATTGACCCGCCCTCTAATTTATTAACTAATAAATTAGGAAAAAGGTCACAATATTTTTTCCGACCATCCGAATTTCCGATCGTCGATTCACGTCCCTAGTGAAATTCTCTACTAAATTGAGTATATTTTCGATTTTTTGGGTTTTCCTACTTTTCCGGCGTTCCCATAATTTTTAGCGATTTTCCGATCGTCGATTCACGTCCCTAGTGAAATGCTCTACTAAATTGAGTATATTTTTGGTTTTTCGGGTTTTCCTACTTTTCCGGCTTTCCGATAATTTGTAATTCTTAGCTGATATGAGCATACTGATAATTTTCCTAATTCCCCAAAATTTTGACATTTTCTTTCATTTTGTAGAAATTTATCAACTTTAAACTTTAAATGCAGCGTTTTTTTAAACGCTAGCGCCAAACTTATATTCTTTTAATGTAACTGTTGCTAAAAAAGGAAGTTATTTGCCTAGCGGAAGAAAGAAACAGCTCATATATACCTATGCGTATACTGATAGCAGTGATGCCAGACGGGGGCAAAAATCCCACGCGTGGGGGTTTCATGCGCAACTCCTTCGCGCAACTACTGCTGCGGAGTGGGGCAGTGGGAGACGTGTGAGTTCCGCATCTGGCACCACTGTAAAATCTCATCTGTCGCGACTTCACGACAAAATGCTCACCCACAAAAGTGCCCAACGCGCCATAAGAAGTTTTCACTTCAAAAATCACACACTCAGCACGTGTCACCACAAGTCACGTTTATTCAGTAAAAAATACGTCGGTTTGAATAATGTTAATTATAATGAACTATTGATGAGCGGTCCGTTATTACAAAACTAATTACAAAAAAATTATCAGCCTAGAAAGCTAGGCGATAGAAGTGAAACTTCATGGATCTCGATGGGCACTAGAAATGAAAATACACACCCTAGCCAGCAAGTTTTATGAGATAGAATTATTTCCCCGATAACCGAAGCCACTATTCATTATTCGGGAATTTCTAAGTGTGTTAGGTAAATAAAAAAAAAATTAGTTGACGTTTTCGCCGCCATTTATAAAAAATCCATTCATTCACTTCCATACTTTCATGTTCAAGAAAAGATACAATTAGTTTGTGATCTAACAAATATAAAATGAAAACTCGGGATTGTAAATTATTTAAATATCTTGAGAAAATTGCATCGATTGTAGTGGCTGATCAGGTTGTTGAGTCTTTGGGATAATTATTCATTTTTAGATTAAATTTACTTTCTAAAAATTGTACAAGTGGTTGAGCTTCTTTCAAGGCACAGTTTACATTAAAATCACCACTTAAAATCATGGGCATAGTGTTCAAATCTTCTTCTAATTCTGCTGCGCCAGAGGGAGTATATACCAATAATGCTCTATGTATAAATTTTATGATATCGTTAATTCATTGGTTCCATACTGCAGCCAAACCATAATTGTTCTCTCGTTGATGAGACCACTCAAATGACTGGACTTGTTAATTTTCTTTTTATTAATGTGTACATTGATGCAATGATCGTCATCAAGATGTCGTGGAAGATGTTTCACCATGATATTCACTTCAACTTCAAGATGTTTCACCATTATATCTGCTTCAACTGGAACATTGATGATCTGTCCATATATTCCATATTGTTCATGTCCATGCCGTAATCGCCGTATTTGCATGAATGGAATTCTCGGTGATATGAGTCTTTCTGATACCGAATCGAGGGGTGGAAAATGGGCAGGTATTTGTACACATGAGAAGCCATTATATATTGACAATATTGGGATATAATTAGCGTTGAGTGTTCGAAGGCAGGTGTAGCAAATTGTCATTTCATCTTTATTCATTGTTGGTGCAATTGTGTCTGAAATCTCACCATGTTGATTGGCTGGAGCTCTCGAATCCTCTTGGAACCACAATCGATCACAGATAGAGCAAGGAAAAGCGAAAGAATTATTTTTAAATCTTTTATCAAATTCTTTATGTATATTCTTAAATTGAGTCAAGTCTTTGTAAGGGAGGTTAGGGTTTATGGTTATGCTTCTTACGTCATCCTCTCTTGCTGATGGCCCTGGGACGTCTGCATCAACCCGTGGAACAAACATACCGTGGAAAATTTTATTTGCAGCGTTGAACGTTGCGGAAGGCTCATTACCATCGCCCAAATTATTTGTCTGTTCGATTTCGTCTACCGGTGAAGGGTTCAGAGGTGGTTCTAAATTGATAGCCCTCTTCCTTGCTCGGTATTCCCGGACACGTTCAACACTAGGTTTCGGGATTTTCTTCACTTTATTTAGTTTATTGTTTGAACGCAGTCGATCTCTGTATTCCTTCCACAACTGAGCATCAGATTTAGGCATGATGTACAGCTCTGATTAATATTTTTTAGACTATTTAATAACACTTCGCACTTCTCTATATAACCTTGATGACTTAGAAACACTATATAACCTCGATAAACCACAAATGCTGTACGACTCTGAAAATATATGTATATTTTAATAAAACAAGGAGTTTCGAACAATAGTCGCTATACGTGTAGTATAGACGGAAATTACCCTTTGTATTCTCTCGCTATACTCCCGCGCTCAGCTCAACGCTCTACGCATGCGCTTCGCTTGCGCATCAGTCCCATTCCTTTGCGTCGGCGCATTGGAATGCCTGCCAGTCAGTGAGCTATGCGCGGTCTGCGCAGGCGCCTCGGAGCACGTGGCGATGGCAGTCGTTGCAGTGCGTACACGTACGTATATTGTGGTGTTGCCACGCGCGCTATCCCCTCCCTTTTCCTGTTGCTTTTTCGTAACATACGATATGCGATTTACACCCAAACTCGTGACCCTCGTGACCCTCGTGACCCTCGTGACCCTCGTGACCCTCGTGACCCTCGTGACCCTCGTGACCCTCGTGACCCTCGTGACCCTCGTGACCCTCGTGACCCTCGTGACCCTCGTGACCCTCGTGACCCTCGTGACCCTCGTGACCCTCGTGACCCTCGTGACCCTCGTGACCCTCGTGACCCTCGTGACCCTCGTGACCCTCGTGACCCTCGTGACCCTCGTGACCCTCGTGACCCTCGTGACCCTCGTGACCCTCGTGACCCTCGTGACCCTCGTGACCCTCGTGACCCTCGTGACCCTCGTGACCCTCGTGACCCTCGTGACCCTCGTGACCCTCGTGACCCTCGTGACCCTCGTGACCCTCGTGACCCTCGTGACCCTCGTGACCCTCGTGACCCTCGTGACCCTCGTGACCCTCGTGACCCTCGTGACCCTCGTGACCCTCGTGACCCTCGTGACCCTCGTGACCCTCGTGACCCTCGTGACCCTCGTGACCCTCGTGACCCTCGTGACCCTCGTGACCCTCGTGACCCTCGTGACCCTCGTGACCCTCGTGACCCTCGTGACCCTCGTGACCCTCGTGACCCTCGTGACCCTCGTGACCCTCGTGACCCTCGTGACCCTCGTGACCCTCGTGACCCTCGTGACCCTCGTGACCCTCGTGACCCTTGTGACCCTCGTGACCCTCGTGACCCTCGTGACCCTCGTGACCCTCGTGACCCTCGTGACCCTCGTGACCCTCGTGACCCTCGTGACCCTCGTGACCCTCGTGACCCTCGTGACCCTCGTGACCCTCGTGACCCTCGTGACCCTCGTGACCCTCGTGACCCTCGTGACCCTCGTGACCCTCGTGACCCTCGTGACCCTCGTGACCCTCGTGACCCTCGTGACCCTCGTGACCCTCGTGACCCTCGTGACCCTCGTGACCCTCGTGACCCTCGTGACCCTCGTGACCCTCGTGACCCTCGTGACCCTCGTGACCCTCGTGACCCTCGTGACCCTCGTGACCCTCGTGACCCTCGTGACCCTCGTGACCCTCGTGACCCTCGTGACCCTCGTGACCCTCGTGACCCTCGTGACCCTCGTGACCCTCGTGACCCTCGTGACCCTCGTGACCCTCGTGACCCTCGTGACCCTCGTGACCCTCGTGACCCTCGTGACCCTCGTGACCCTCGTGACCCTCGTGACACTCGTGACCCTCGTGACCCTCGTGACCCTCGTGACCCTCGTGACCCTCGTGACCCTCGTGACCCTCGTGACCCTCGTGACCCTCGTGACCCTCGTGACCCTCGTGACCCTCGTGACCCTCGTGACCCTCATACACACGTGAGT